>NC_133658.1:824299942-824599942 GCF_037893015.1 Macrotis lagotis | reverse complement strand
AAGTTATTGAAACGAAGTAGAAATGGAAGTCAAAGGAGTTAGGTAAAAAAATTGTTAGACTAAAGTGTTTGGATTGTCCGTGTATATGGGTATTGAAATTTTTGAGGATAAATAATTTCCAGTAGGATCTACTTGTCCTCTCTTTCCCTTGGGACCTTCAGTTCTATGGTTATTCCTGTTGGAACAGTGAACAAGCAGCTATATTGACAGGCAGGTATTGAAAAAGCAGATCATCCCTGTTTTTTTCCTGCCACTATCAAGCTTTATGATCTAGAATCACTTCTCCAAGTCTCAGCTTCTTGACCTGTAACTTGGGAGGATTGGCCTCAATCTTTACATCTCTTCCAATTCTAAATCCTATAATCTTGGTGCAGTGACATATCTCACTTAATAATAGAACCACCTAGCATTTGGGACATAATTTTGCCCTTAAGTGATGGAGACTTTTCATAACAACATTCTAAGACCAATAGACCTCAAGGCAATATTTTTATATTCAGGACTTCTCTAAGAAATTCGGGTTATTCTAGACTTATTTTATGGGAATGGAGATTTGGTTCAGAATTATCCAGGTTTGTAGGCAGCTACAAGCTTTCTGTATGCAACTGGGAAGGGAAATTACTAACTTCCAAGGTCACTTGCACCAGTCAATTACCAGTCAATTAATGTGTGTGTGTGTGTGTGTGTGTGTGTGTGTGTGTGTGTGTATATATATATCTCACCTATTATATATTAAGCACTATCCTTGGTGCTGGGTACACAAATACAAAAAAATAAAGGAATCTTTGTTCTCAAGTAGATTTCATTCTATCAGAACCAAAATAGATCTTCAGAAAATAGAACTGCAGTGAAGCTTTGCTTTACATTTACATAAAGATGAACTAGTTTACTAAGAGATGTCATCTGGATCTTGACTTATATTAACTTCATCTCTTAACAATATATACAGTTTACCTATCTTTTTCCTCTAAGTACTCATACTCAACCCTTTTCAGGGCTGTTTATATACCTTTGCTCTACTTGTCACCTAACTCTCACCTGTTACTTCAAGAAATTGTAGCATTTACAATGGTCACACCCAGGTAAAACCATCTTGACAGATGGGACTAACCCAGGTTTAGGGTAATTTGTGAGATAGGAGAATCTCTTCCCCAAGCATTTGAAGATTTTGCCAGGTGTAATGTATAGATGAGAACAAGTTGTCCCACTGGCTGAAGCATGCACCATTGAGTTCAGTCAGACATCAGAGATGCCAAGGTTATCCCATTTTCTCCCAGGCCATTGGCAGGTCATTTTTGTCTTGCCATTAGACTTCAGTGACTGAAAAAAAGAAGGATGACTTTGCATAAGTCTGCTTCACTTAGATCCAGTTAACTCACAAGTCAAGACATCATCCCATGATGTCAGTGGGCCTCTTAGAAAATGAAGAGCAAATAGCTACAACTCATCCTTTCCCTCCTCGTTTGTAAAAAAATTTTTTGAAAGGTCAATCATTATAACTTTTGTTCTTGATTATGTAGAAAAGAGAAAAATGAATAAAGAAAAATTCATTTGCAGCAATTTTCCTCAAGATATGTTTGTCTGTTTTCTCTATATTGTCATGGCTATGAGAGAGAGAGAGAGAGAGAGAGAGAGAGAGAGAGAGTCTGCATTTACCTCTCTCTTTTCTAGATTTATCTCTTTTACTATATTAAAAAGGTTTGGTTATGGAACAAGTATAACCAGTATGAACTCTTGAATAATTTTACATATAGTGGGTTTTGTTTTTTTATTATGCTAATAAAATCATGGTTAGTCACTATCCCTATCCTATGCCATTAGGAACTTAGCAACCATCAACAAACATGAACATTTCGGTATACAAAGAACAAAAAAAGGGTTATATATGAATTATTGAACTTATGTTAAGTACAGTTTGCTTTTTAAAGTTATTTATTAAATTTACCATGTTTGTTTTTTGAACAGGGAAAAAAAGATGTAACCCAGATATTTAACAACATATTGAGAAGACAGATAGGTACTCGAAGTCCTACAGTGGAATACATTAGTGCACATCCTCACATCTTATTTATGCTTCTTAAAGGGTAGGTACTTTTGTTTTCTGTTGTTTTTCTTTAAAATGGTTTCCATTAAAAAATTTCGGTTATAGGGTAGTTGTCTTGTTAATGGTATACTGAACTTGCCTCATCTCAAATATTATCAATGCTATTTTTTAAATATCAGGATACATGCCATTAATATTTATAGCTATTTAGCGGCTATCTGACTGTGCAAGAATTTAGTTATTGAGTATATACTCCAGGAGTACTGAAACATCATAGCCTCTGGAGTATACTATAGGAATAAATGGAACACAATGGACCTTTGGATAATGGAGTCTTCTCAGGTCACTTACCTGAAGTTTCAGATTCTCTTTTTATACTCATTGTTTCTATAGCTCATTGGGTCCTTTAGCTGGTCTTAAGTCTCATAAAGCCAAAACTAATCAAAATTACAGAGCTGTAAGAGGGACATGTTTCTGCCATACTCCTATGTCTAGTAAAACAAGTCTTGGCACCAACCAGCTTCTTTAACAGCAAATATTTCTTAAGTACCTACTTTGTGGCAGGTACTGGGGATGCAGAGATTAAAAAGTGACACATTCCTATCCTCAAAGTACTTATGGTGATCTTTAGATTTAAGAGAGAAACAAACAACAAAGAGATCTAAGCAAAGTACAGGGATGAGGTGAAAATCTATTTATTGTATGGAAGGGGATAACACTGCTATTGGCAAAACATCTATGGCCATGGGTAGAAATTGTAAATACAGTTGTGGGTTAGATATAAGGGGGGAAAATATTAACAATTAGTTTTATCCAAAAGTGTGATGGGTTGCACATAGCTTGTTGAACTATTAAATAGATTTAGGTATGAATTTCCTTTAGTTTTGAAAATTCTAAACTTTTATTATTTTTATTCATTATAGCTCAATATTTACCAGTAATCAATCTCATTTAAATAGATAATTTGGGGATATATAGTTAAATGTTAATATATTTTATGTATTTTCATTTTAGAGAAAAATATATGTATCATTCTCACTGATCAGATCAATTATATGATTCATGCTTAGACTACTAACCTAATTTTTATTTATGAATAGTAGACCTAAGAATATGCTTAAGGTAAAAATTAGTATCTCTAAGGAGCAGAAGGATGTCATTTTTATCTAATAAAGATAAATAGGGGTACAGCATGGGGTAGAGGGAAGGGGAAGTGTACATTTTAAATATAAATGCCCCCTCATTCTTGTTCCTAGGAAAAAGTATTAAATCTCTCTTATGTATATATTCTTATATCCTCTAAAGTAAAAAGTATGGATTTTTATTTTTAAGACTTAAGTCCTACTAAATGGTCAACAGTCAAACCCTTTTTAGAATACATATATCACTTTAATTTCTTTGGTTCACATGATTTAGGAATCTACTAATTAAACCCTATGAGTTAAAAACCCATGCTAGAGCCAACATTTTTTAAGGATTAGCTAAATATTAAGATGTCAGAAATCTAATTGAAAATTCAAGGTACTTATGTTCTTAAATAATAAGAGCATTATAGAATCATTCTTTTAAACCAAAAATAATTTAATATTTCATTATTTGATATTTCTTGGAAAAAAATTATATTAATTCAAGAAATATATCATTTTTATTCTAATATAATATTAAAGTATTATATGACCCACTTCATTGTCATGACATACTGACCTCATGTATGCATCTGGTATCCTGTGATTAATTTTCTTCCATTTTTTTCAGATAATCTAACATTTCAGTTTGTTAAATTATGTACTAGACAAGTCTTAGTAAGAATCATTCTCTCTGGAGAATTTCAAAAGGACCTAACCTGCTAGCCTAATTATTGTAACACTCAGAATAGCTTGAAAGATAATAAAATCTGATTTTTTTTTCCCCCAGAAATTTTTATTTTTAAAAGCAAACACACTTCCTAGTGAAAAATAGAAGTAACTCAGAAGTAACTATGCTGAGGAGGCCTAGTGTTTATTGAATGGCATCATACAAAAATTTTCCAGTACTGGCTGACATAGTTTGCCTCCAGCAGTAATAACAAAGGTCATTTTTTTTCCTCAGCATAATGTGAGCTCTGTTGTTAAGTGGGCAGATTTCCTTCTAGTCATTTCCTGTGTTATACTTACTGTGGTTGTTGTATTGCTAGTTTGAATAATTGTTCTTACCTTTTGACTCATTGTATATTGATACTATTCCAGATTTTTAGGCTTAATAAATAATGTAGCATTATTCATTGGTTATTTCCATTTTAATATGTATATGCAACAGACCCCACTGTGATAGTTTATTTTAATACAAAGTCAGGCATAACATAAAGTGTATCAGTTAGGAGTAGATTCTTGATACCTGGTCAAGAAAAAAAATTATATAAATTCAATTTCTTTTATTATGTCCCAACTCCTAGAAAAAAAACATGTACCTGTTTATTAACAATATAGTAATAATAATAATAATGATGATGATGATGATAATGCTAACTGACTATACTGCTTTGAAATTTGCAAAACACTAGAATTTTACAACAATGGGGGATGTGAGGAGAGGAGAACTAGTACTTGTAGTTTTATCCTCATTTTACAGATGAGGAAGCTGAGGCTCAGAGAAATTAATTCATTCCCATGGTCACGTGGCTACCATTAAGTATTGGATAATTCATATTTGTTGTTCTTTTAGAGATATTTTTAGACTTTAGTATTTGTGTGATATAGTCAACAAATTGGTTATCAGGGATGATTAATTTAAAGTTAGAAGGGATCATAGAGATAATCTAGAAATTAAGAAGTTAAGTTACTTGCCCACAGTCACTACTAATTAAGTGGCAGGCCTTTTGCTGTTCATGCATTCATCAACTCTTCAAGACCCCATGGACCATGGCACGCCATTACTGTCCATAGGGTTTTCTTAGCTAAGATACTTGTTTGCCATTTCTTTCTCCAGTGGGTTAAGAGCTAAGTCACCCACCCAGGTCACACATCTAGTAGGTGTTTCAGACTGAATTTGAACTCAGGTCCTCCTGACTCCAAACCTAGTGCTCTGTGCACTATAGACTTCACTCTCTCTGGATTTCTGATGGAAAAATCCATTTCACTAAAACACAACTGTAATGAGTTTAACTGGTACCCATTATGACTTTAATGTAAATCATATCTCTCTCCTATAATAGCTGTTGGAGAAATACCAAGAATGGATTATAATTTTCATGTAGGAGTAATAGATCTTATCAAACTATCAGATTTTTTCACCCAGATTGATTTGTTGACAATTCCTATGAAAGATTGACTGTTGGGAAGTTCATAAATATTATTTACTTATTCTACAAAGATAAGATATTTTAAAAAGTCTTAGGCAGAAGAGAGCTAGCAAATGCATTTACCATGACTAATGGACAAAAACCAGTTATATAATTTCATTGTGATCATGGTTTTTTTTATATAATTTTAAGTACTGGAATTCAGATCTAAGTATTAAATGTAAGTCTTCAATTTGCAATGTTTTTTGCAAAAACAAGATATTATCAGTGTAACTAGGTGATGCTGGGCCTTTATTCATAAAGACCTGAATTCAAATCTAGCCTCAGACACTTCTTATTTGTGTGTCTCTCTGGACAACTTATTTAGCCTCTGTTTTTTTTCAGTTTCCTCATATGTAAAAATGAAGATAATAACAACACCTACCTCTCAGGGTTGTTGTGAGGATCAAATGAAGTAATAATTGTGAAATGCTCAGCACAGTAAGCATTATATAGATGTTAGTTTACTATTGTTGTATGTTCAGCTCATAATCATAGTGGCTCATTATAGTTAATCAATCAGTCAATCAATAATCATTTATTAAGTGCCTGCCACGTGCCAGGCAGGGAAGCTAAGTAGTGACAAGAATGAAGCACTGGGTCTGGAATCAGGAAGATCTGAGTTCAGATCACTGGGTGACCCTGACTGACTCACTTCACCCTCATTGCCTCAGTTCCTCATCTATAAAATGGAGACATTCTGGAGAAGTCAATGACCAACTGCTCCAGTATCTTTGCCAGGTAGACCATGGTAAAGTAAGGCACAACTGAGCAACATGGGCCAGGCACTCCACTGAATACTAGGGATACAAATACAAAAAAAAAAAAAAGGCAGCCCCTGATCTCATGATCTAGCAGGAGAAGACATCTCACTAAAGAGAGCTTCAGAACAAGGAGGGGTGGGAGCACCTGGTGGAAAGACCCAAGAGTCCAGAGTGCCATCAGCTGGGCAGGAAGTGAGTTGACATCAGTCCTGTGCCCCTCCCCAAATGGAGGAGCTGATGGTTCCCTTTGCCCCTTGGAGAGCCAGAGGGAACTGATGGGGAGTGAGAAACTAGGTCCATGTGGTCTTGCAAGATGAGATTAGATTATTTTGCTAATACTGTACCTCCCTTTGTCTAACTGTTGCTGCTGAAGATCATTGTCATGTATTTCATGCTACTTCTCTTGGTTAACCAGTCATATTGACTAATGAAGGGCAAATCTAGCTTTTGTTGACCTTATGAAGAAATAACTTCACTTGATGACATCAGTGGTAGTTTTGATTATTTGACAGATTATTTGAAAAGTGAACAATGATTTGAGAAAGATAAGGTATAAATAATATGTCACTCAATTCTTCTCACTCTCCCCTCCATTCTTTAACATTATTTAATCCCTTAACCCATTCTCTCAGAATCTTAGCTGCTCAGGAACCTCAGAAATCATACACATTACCATACATAAAGAAAAATTCCTCTTCACCTGAAAAGAGGGTTCCTAGCCTTTACTTGAAGGACTCTGGGGAGAGTGATGGAAGATCACTAATTGTCTATGAGGATTGCTGTAGTCTAAACTTGAGAAAGGTTTTGTTTATTTTGAGCCTAAATCTCTTATTCAGTTTCCACCATGTTTTCATTATTGCTATTACTCTTTTAGTATTATTTTACTATTTCTATCTATTTTCTGTGGCCAGAAAGAGCCATTCTAATCCCATATCTATTCAGTAGCTCTTCAAATACTTGAAGGATCATATCATGTCTAAGGCTTCCTGTTTAAGTCTTAAATTCTGCAACCTAAACATACCTCCTCTTCCTTACATCTCTTCACTGTATGGAATGATCTTGAGGCTTTTCAACATCCTGGTTCTATCCTCTCTATTGTATCATGACAGTTTTCTTCCCCAAAAGTGGGGCCCACACCAAAACAGAGTCCATTGGGATCCCCCCCGAGTCTTGGATGCAGCAACTCTGTTAAGATCAATTTTTTTTTTTAGGATTTTACAAGGCAAATGGGGTTAAGTGGCTTGCCCAAGGCCACACAACTAGGTAATTATTAAGTGTCTGAGGCCGGATTTGAACTCAGGTACTTCTGACTCCAGGGCTGGTGCTCTATCCACTGTGCCACCTAGCTGCCCCAAGATCAATTTTTTGACACTGCTGATTCCTTGGGGTTACAGCCTACTAAAACCCCAAGACCCTTTTTCAGAGAGACATATCTTTGTAGTCCTACTGCCCTCATTTTATATTTGTTTTTTAATCTATTTGTAAGACTACATATCAAATGGGAAAAGTGCTTTGCCAACCTTAAAATGTAATGTAACTGATACCAATTTATCCATCTTAAATCTCCTCTTAGTAGTTTGTAGAGAGGTTGGTTCAGTCTTGGTGTGGGCCTGAGAATCGTGACTATCTGGTTTCCAGTCACCCTCTAACACATAATAGCTGCCATGTAACTATGAGTAAGACATTCTTCTATCAATTATTACCTCCCAGTAACTCAGGTAAGCCCTGATAAACCATCTACACCCTTCAGAACCAAGATTGAATCTTCCCTGTAACAAAGAAATTAGTCAAGCAAAATCAACTAAAATAATGGACTTTTTTTGAACAGTTGGGCAATGTTCTATATTCACATATATGCTCAAAAAAACTTATATGCTGCTTATTCTGTATTAGGCACTGTACTAAGTTGCACTGAGCATACAAAGACAGGTAAAATCACGTTTGTATGTGTTGTGTGTGAATGTGTATGTGAGAGTGTGTTGTGTGAGTGTGTGTGTTGTGTGTGTGTATAGCTGAACCATAGAGTGAATGAAAGGGAGTAATTTGTTAAAGATCTTGAAAAGATATGAGAGAATTAGATTATGAAAAGCTTTAAATACTGAAGAATTTATATTTAATAGTAAGCTGTTGGCTGCTATATAGTAGACACTTAGTAAATGCTTTTTTTCTGAACAACTATGAGTTGTTAGATAACATGGTGAGATCTCATAATGAAAATCACTTTGGTGATAGTATAAGGAAGATGAACTGGGGAAGAGAGAGATTTAAGGCAGATTGTCCAGGAGAAAGGAGATAAGGCCCTGAACTAGGGTGGTCATTGTATAAGTGGAGAAAAGAGAATTTAATTTATTGGAGAGATATAATAGAGAAATTAATTCTAAATTTTAAAAACTGATTGGTTATTTGAAGTGACCAATAAAGAGGAATTGGGAATGACACCAAGGTTAGGACCCCGGATGACTAGAAAATCATGACTATAATAGGAAAATAAGAAGAGATTAGAATTTAGGGGTAAATATAATGAGTGATTATCTCTTTTGGTTGGATTTGTTTTGTCCAATTGAATATTTAATTAAAATATTTAATTTTTTTGACTCCAGATTTCTAGGACTGCATCTTGGGTATATTTTTTTCCTCAAAATATTTGCAATTGTTCCCCTTTGTTCTCCCCAAGATGGGTCTTCCAAGTATGATTCTTAATCCAGAAAAACTCTGCCTCAGCATGACCTCAGAACACCATCAAAGAGGCCCCAGGGAAACAAAGATGCTTAGTTTCTTCTATTGATCATTTTGTTTCCTAATTAATTACTTGCTCTTTGGTCAATTAAGTTGCCTCTCTACTTTTTTTACCTCAGTATGTAATCCTATGGACTTTTTCCATGTTGTTTTTTTCATGATTCTTCAGTTAAAATCTATTACATGATCAGAGTTTTAGAGCTGAAAGTGACCTTAAAGATCATATAGTCCATCCCCTTATTTTATAGGTAAGAAAATGGAGGTATATAGTAAGAGCTTAATAATGCTTTTTCATTCATTCACAGTTGGAATCTAGGACCTGATTCTAAATCTATTTATCTTTTATAACAGATCAGTACTGTAAAAATATTTGTGTTTTTGTTTTGCTTTTTTTTCTCTTATGAATCTTAGTCTACTATTTTTGTTGCCCAGATTAGGAATAGTACAGTTGGTAGCAAGCCTCATCCTGCTGACCCTGATCAGCCTGAAAGTTCTGACCTGTTGCATTTCTGACCTGGGCCAGTTTGCCTCTCCTGAAACAGCATGGGTTTCTCTCCCATTGTCAGGGGCCCACCTATTGATGCTAAATTTGGTGTGGACCCCAATCAGTTGAGCCCTGAGCTCAAGCAGTCTTCCTACCTCATCCTCTGCTTGTGTCACCACATCTGGTCCCTCCACTAAAATGTATTTTAATGCATTGCAAAATCCTTTGCAAATAGGGATTTTTTTTTCCATTCACTGTATTTGGATCCCTAGCTCTTAGTCTAGTGCCTGACACATCATAAGCCCTTAATAAATATTTGTTGATTCATCAGTATTTAGCAGTTAACTGCCCAAATATTCTTCCATCCAAAGATCATAAAAGCTACTGTAATTTTGAATTTATGCCACATTATAGTTTGAAAAAATGACTTCCCATATTTAATATCATATGTCTTCAGGATACTTGGATTTATTTATATATGATTATATGAATTTGAATTGAAAGAAAACTAGTTTGGGGCAGGTATGGAAAAGGTCAAGTCATAGGTTGCTAATTTATCATTCCATCTAAAGTTATGGGTTTGAGAGTCCACCACTCAAACGACTTTGTAAAGAATGACCATTGCTAGTTAATTATTAGATCAACCTGTGAGCACCAAAACTAACAGCTACTTTTAAATTCCCTGGTAAACCAATATTAGTCAGAGAAGAAAAAGTCTACTAGAGGTTTACCATTGTAATTAAAAATAATAATGCCACTTATATATCAAGCACTTTACAAACAGCCCTGTAAGATACAAGTACTGTTGTTATTCCCATTTTAACAGATTACAGGATGATAGGCTACAGATGTGGGGATGGAAGGGATCCCAAAGACCATCAAGTCCAACCCCCTAATTTTATAGTTGAGGAATCTGAATAGGCTGAGGTTGAGTGAGCTGCCCAGGGTTATAGATCTCCTAAATGTCTGTGGTGAGAAGAGGGAGTTGAAGGGCTTTGCCCAAGGTCAGCCCAGCTCTAAAGTTTCAAAACTGGCCTTTGAATTCTGGTTTCATGAAAAGCCTTTTTGCCTTTGACTTCTCAGCACCCCGCCAGGGTCTCGCCCATAGAAGGGCTTACTAAGGGTTTTCTGAACTGAATTGCTCTTTTGGACATACCCTGTGATGAATATAGTCACATCTGTTCATAACCTTCACATTCCAGTGACAGTTCCTGTAGATCATCATCCAAATCCCACTCCAACCCACCCCAAAGTTTCATGCCAACTCCACCCAGCCCTTCCATTGTAGCCTGTGGAATGCCTGTCCCCTTCATCTTATTCCTCTCCTGCTCCATCCATCTGCTAGCTTTTACAGAAACTTGCCCTCCTTTAATGGCACAGCCTCCCTGGTCACCCTTTTCAGTACTTCTCTCAGCAAGGTGGGAGTGTTAGAATATTCCTTGTTCCCTGTTGTCATTTTGAAGTTCTCTCCTAACTCCACCATTCAGTAGCCTCCCTTTCTTTGTGGTCCATGTTATTCATCAAAATCCTTGTCTGCAGACCCTCAGGTCACTCCCCTTCCTTCCTCAATGAGTCTGATATCTGGCTCAATTTTTCTCTCCTTCCCCACTCCTGCCCTCACACTAGAGGATTTAAGCACACATTCATTTTCCCTCAAACCACTCAGTTGCTCAACCTATTCACCTCAGCCACACATAGAGGTGGTCATACTCTGACCATCACCCACAAATGTACTATCTCCATGTTCAGAATTTCTGAAATTCCTGTATCTGACCATGTTTTGTTTAGGGAAATAAATCACTTCCCTTCAAAGGTTGTTACCATGGGCGTTCCTGCTTTCCCTCTCCCTTCATTTACACTACCCTATTCTTTATCTGTACCAAACTACCAATCCCTTAATCCCTCATTTCTCTCCCAAGTCAAGTCTCCTGCACTAGATGCTCTTGTCTCTTCTCCCCACCTTGATTCCTTGGCAAACCAGTTAACTCCACATGTTCTTCCTCCTGAATCCCAAGTTCCCTAAACATTTTGCCATTTACACCCCAGTCAAGCCTTTAATTTTTCCTACTATTTATCATCTTCACTCATACACATGTGATGCTGAACAAAAGTGGAGAAAACCATACAACTATACTTTCTGGGTCCACTATATATTTATAAATCTATCACCTCAGCTGGGCCCTCACTGCTATAAGGCAGTCCTACTATGCCTCCCTTATTAGTTCATTATCCCACTTTCCATAGCAGCACTTCCAAACCTTTCCATTCCTCCTCAGAATCCTCATGTTCCTCCCTTTCCCCTACTCTCTCAGCTGAGAACTTTGCCTTATATTTTACCAAAAAACTTGAGACTACTGACTGAGGACTCCCTCTTCCGATTGTATATCTCTCATATGCCTTCTGCTATAGGGGGGTTAATTTAGGCTAGGGATGTAAATTATTGGATTTAATTTTTAAAGTGACTGGTATAGAATGAAGTTAAAATATAAATTTCAAGGGGTTTAGAATTTGTGTGTACTGCTCTTTAACATGACTCTAAGGCACCAATTTGTTTGGGGAAATAGATCCACTTCCCTTCTGAGGTTGTCACCGTGAAGAAAAGTTCTATTCTTCTATAGAATATTGATTATTCAACTGTCAAAAATAATAGTAGCCTGGACTATTCAGACCTAGTACCTTTTTTTAATGTTGTCATGATTTTCAAGAATAGACCAGTGATAAATGGTGATAATCACATATTTCTTGTCTCACAGATGGTTCTCATAAACTATATCAAGAAAAGAATAGATAATGTACTTAAAATTTGGAATGGAAAATTTTTTCACTATTCTCATTTTAGAAATTGAGTCAAAAAATAGGTAGCAAGAAACGAAGCTTCTGATTTCATATATAGAACCCTCTTTTATGTTCTGATATATATATGCTCTTCTTTGCTGCTTATGAACTTTTTAAAGGAAAAAATTGAATTGTGAAGGTGCAGGATTATCATCTAGTCAAGTGTCTTAGTACCTGTTAAAACTTCAGCTGCTATCAGCCTTCTCAAAGAATGATGGTTGCATATGAGTTGCTTACCTGTTTTAAAACAGCGAGTAGGTATTTTCTTAACGCAAAAAAAGGGGGAATTTTGTATTAAGGAGAAAGAAGTTCTTTAAAATAAAAACTTGATGTAGCTCAAAATTCTCGAACCCTACTTTCCAAGTTCAATGGCTGAGTTAGGAGGGCAGTGTCAAACAGAGCTGTCATTGGCCATACCCATAGATCCACAAAGGACAAAGGCGTGCGCGCGCGCACACACACACACACACACAAACACACACACACACACACACACACACACACACACACACACACACATACACACGGTACCCTAGGAGGTTTGTCTTTTTTTTAATATTTAAAATAAATTTATTATTTATTTATGGATTTTACAATTTTCCCCCAAATCTCACTTCCTTCCCCCCACCCCCCACAGAAGGCAGCCTGTTAGTATTTACATTGTTTCCATGCTATACATTGATCTAAATTGAATGTGTTGAGAGAGAAATCATATCCTTAAGGGAAAAAATAAAATATAAGAGATAGCAAGATTACATAAAAAGTTAACTTTTTCTTTAAACTAAAGGTAATAGTCATTAGTCTTTGTTCAAACTCCACATTTCTTTCCCTGGATGCAGATGGTTTTCTCCATCACAGATACCCCAAAATTGTCCCTGGTTGTTACACTTATGAAATGAGCAAGTCCATCAAGGTTGATCATCACCCCCATGTTGCTGTTAGGGTGTACAATGTTCTGGTTCTGCTCATCTCACTCAGCATCAGTTTATGCAAATCCTTCCAGGCTTCCCTGAATTCCCATCCCTCCTGGTTTCCAATAGAACAATAGTTTCATCACATACACATACCACAGTTTATTAAGCCATTCCCTAACTGATGGACATTCACTCAATTTCCAACTCTTTGCCACTACAAACAGGGCTGCTATGAATATTTTTGTACCAAGTGATGTTTTTACCCTTTTTCATCATCTTCATAGTATAGACCCAGTAGAGGTATTGCTGGATAAAAGGATATGCACATTTTTATTGCCTTTTGGGCATAATTCCAGACTGCTCTCTAGAAAGGTTGGATGAGTTCACAGCTCCACCAACAATGTATTAGTGTCCTAGATTTCCCACAACCCTTCCAACATCGATCATGGTCCTTCCTGGTCATATTGGCCTGTCTGAGGGATGTGAGGTGGTACCTCAGAGGTGCTTTAGTATGCATTTCTCTAATAAGCGATGATTTAGAGCAATTTTTCATATGACTGGATAGCTTTGATTTTCTCATCTGTAAATTGAGAAGGCTTTTCTTTAAAAGTCCAGCAACTCAGTTCTGACCTTCTGACTTCAATTTGATTTTCTGATAATACTTTCAAGTGACTCCAATACTGTCCTGGCTTTGGGTTTCTCCTGTCTTGGATCCTGATGCAGGCTCCCCTGCTCTTATCAGCAAGGGTCTCTCCCACCTTAGTCCCCAGCTGCCCAAATTACCAACCCGTCTGACCATACTCAGAGGATGGCAAGAGGGGTATGGTGGCATTGAGGTTTCTCTTCAGAAAACTATGTGTTGCTTTGCTCATTCCTCCTCTTGAAGAAGCCTTTGTGGGGAGGGAGTAATTCTGAATATTCTATTTTAATGTTTGGATGGTATAGTACAAGGGAAAGAACACTGAATTCAGAATCTGAATTTCTGAGTTCATGACCTGGCTCTCGCATTGCTTGTTCTCGCTCACAGAATTACTTAAGACCTCTTCTAGCTTTCTGACTCTCTAAAGGGCAACCAGGGTGGCCCAGTGAAAACTTCCTAGCTGGGTAATCTTGAGCAAGTCCACTAACTTCTGTCTGCCTTAGTTTGTTTCATTGTAAAATAGGAATAATAATAGTACCAACCTCCCAAGAATATCATGAAAATCAAATGAGATAGTATCTATAAAGTGCTTAGCAAAATATCTGGCTTATACCTTTCTAATGAAAAATATGTTAAAACATGGATAATACTGAAAGTCTTCCTTAACAAAAATGAGGAATCAGTGATAGCAGTAAAAGATCTTGAGTGGGTTGAAATGGGCCTCTCTGGACCATCTCTAATATGTCTATCCACCCACTGAATTCCTTTCCTTGATCTTTCTATTACTGGACTTTAGTCCTCTTAAGTAACCTTTAACTGCCTTTGGCTCATCTTGAACTGTTTTTCCCATAGACATCTTAAACTTAACATATCTAAAACATAACTCCTTATCTTTTCCTCCCCCTCCCCCAACTAACTTCTCTATTAATATCAAGGGCACCACCATCTTCCCCACTCTGCCTCACAACTTAGAGGTAATGCCTGATGACCCCTTCTCTCAGCCCCTTATCCAATCAGTTGCCAAGTCCTATTATTTTTTTACTGCCTTAATATCTCTTACATGCCCCAAATCCTCTTCTTTCATACTGCTGCCACCTTAGTGCAGCGTTCTTTTGGTCTCCCTACTCCAGTCTATCCTCTTCTCAGCTGCCAAATTGAAAATTAGAATCTGACCATGTTGTCCTCACCTCCAACCTCCTTCAGTAAACCTCAATAACTCCTGTTATCTCCAGGAGCAAATATAAAATTCTCTTTTGGACATATAAACCCCTTCATAGCCTGGCTCTTATCTTTCCAGTCTCTCTGAAGAATTTGGAATTGGTTGTGTGACATGGAAGATACTGGAACAGGTCCATCCAGTCCTGTTTTTGCCTCCATCAAAAAAGGTGCTGTGCTCTATGAGCAAAGCAGAGTTGAAGTAGCCCAAAAGAAACGTGAAATGCACAAATTTAACATCTCCATCCCCAGTGTTCCTAGGGATTATTTGCACCTGACCTGTGGTAGAGCTTCTGAACTCATCTTGGTCTGATGACCTGCAGTCGGACACACCATACCTTGACTCCAACAGAGAGATGTCATTGTGATCCTCTTTGAGAATGCAGGGCCATCATTGTACAACCTTCTACCTTGTGATCCAGTGACCACCCACCAATTTGCTGTTCCTCACCCAAGACAATTCATCTCTTGACTGTGGAGCCCTCTCTTCCTTCCTCATCTCCATCTCCCACTTCTCTTCCCCATATCACCTTGCCAATATTTTCTTAATGATTGTTATTGTAGTATTTTAGTAAATAGCAATGTTCTTCATTTGTTTCCTGATGTTTTACATTTTAAAGTTTTAAATTTTCCCCTGATTCAGTTCTTATCTATTCATAATCTTCTCTAATTCCTAGCCATATCTGTCACTTAATATCTCCTTTCATATTAGACCTTGAAGGTCAAGCATTTTTTCTGCCATATATGACAGTTCATGTAGAGAGGGTGAATATTAACCTAGTCCAGTGAATTTGCATAGCTGTTTTCTTCATTTTCATTTTTTAAAAACAATGCACTTTTTTGAGAAACATACTAAAACCTTTCTTACATCTTTAGTATTCATCAATTGGATAGTATTCTTGGGAATATGCTAGTTGGGGTGGAGTATTTTGAAATCTTCTGATAAATTAAAAAAAGGTCTTAATAAAATTATAGATGGCAAGAAGGTCCTACCTTTGAAGAGCTTACCTTCTAATAGGAAAAGAAAACATATGTGATGTCCAGGGAGGGAAATTGAGAAGAATTCCTTTTTAGAAATGATGGTGTAGATCTGATTGTTATCCACAGAGTAAGAAGATAAAAAAATGTTGTTCAGGGATGGTGGGGTGGAGGTGATGGAGGATTATAAATAGGATAGGACTCTGGCTGGGGGGGGTCTGGGGCCTGCCAGTAAGGAACCCCAAATAGGAGTCAGAAAGCCTAGCAGAGGGGGCAGAGGGGGTTGAGCAGCCTGTCAGGAAAATGGTCAGAAATCCTGATAGAACATTATCCTGGAGAAGCATGAGTTGAATGAGAATAATAATCAAAACATGATCATGGTTTAAGTTTTTACATACATTATTGTTATTGAGCTTTGCAGCAACCCTGTGACTTCAGAACTATAGATATTTCTTGCTTATTCTGATGAGAAAAGTAACTCCAAGAGGTTATGATTCCCCATGGTCACATAGCAAGTATGAGTTGGGGTGGAATTTGAACCAGTCTTCTAAAGTCCAACACTCTATCCAGTACTCCATGGTGCCTCTTGAAGGTAGATAAAGATAGCATTTAATCCAACCTTTTCATTTATACACAGGGCTCAGACTAGCCAAGGTAGTTCAATCCAAAGGGTTATGCAACTGGGTAATAATAAATCTAGGCTCAGAACAGAGTTCTTCCTTCTAGTCTAGTGCTCTTTTTCTTATGTATAAGCATTTTGGCAATATCTTACAGCTTATAAAAGTAACTATGTTTATAATTTTGAAACTAGGTATGAAGCTCCGCAGGTTGCCTTACGTTGTGGAATTATGCTGAGAGAATGCATCCGCTATGAGCCACTTGCCAAAATCGTCCTGTTTTCCAGTCAATTCAGAGAATTTTTCAAGTATGTGGAGTTGTCCACGTTTGACATTGCTTCCGATGCCTTTGCTACATTTAAGGTAAATGATTTTGCTTCTACCTGTCATGGTTACCTCTGGCAGTAAGAGCTAAAGCTGGGAACCCAAGTGTCAATTTTTCTAATCTAGAGGACTTCACACATGGTGGGGAGAACCTGTTCCTGATACAGAGATTGTACCTCTGATCTGAGCTGACCATTTTGTAAATGTATCTTTATAGATGATATTTTTCAGACTTTTATCTTATGTGCTGGTCTGAAGCACATTTTTACTGGTCTTCAAAAACCTCTCCTTTCTTCTCATTTTATTGGTCCTGGGATTCCCTCTTCTCAGTGGTTCCAGTTCCCATCATGCTTATAGTAAACACATAATATCCATAGAGCTGTTAGTAGGAATAACCAGGGTTTAACTACTTCAAAACAATCATTCAGTTGTTTTGTTCTCTAAACTATGAACTGGGGTGAACATGGGAATGTAGCCATGGCTTGTTTGTCATTGTTATATAGACTTATGGGCGGGATTCATGGCTCCAGAAAAGAATCATTAATAGTTTAAAAAATTGTGAAGGAGCAGTAGTACATTGAGCTCGATAGAGACAGTGCCGGGGCAAGTAAGAGCTGGAAGGGCACTGGGCTACTCTGTGCCTGCTGAAGGAAAGTAATCCAAAATGGGTAAAGGTGATCCTAAAAAGCTGAGAGGGAAAATGTCTTCATATGCCTTTTTTGTGCAAACCTACAGAGAGGAACACAAAAAGAAGCACCCAGATGCTTCTGTGAACTTCTGAGAATTTTCTAGAAAATGATCAGAAAGGTGGAAGACAATGTCTGCTAAAGAGAAAGGAAAATTTGAGGACATGGCAAAATAAAAACCACCTAAAGGAGAAACAAAAAAGAAGTTTAAGGATCCCAATGCACCTAAGAGGCCTCCTTCAGCACTTTTCTTAGTCTGTTCTAAGTATCGTCCAAAAATCAAAGCATCCTGTCTTTCCATTGGAGATGTGGCAAAAAAAAATTGGGAGAAATGTGGAATAATATTGCTGTAGGTGACAAGCAACCCTATGAAAAGAAGCTGAAGGAAAAATATGAAAAGGATATTGCTGCATACCGAGCTAAAGGAAAACCTGATTGGGTAAAAAGGAGGAGTTGTCATGGCTGAGAAGAGCAAGGAAAAAAAGGAGGAAGAGGATAAAGAAGACAAGGAGGATGAGGAGGAAGAGGAGGAGGAGGAGAATGAAGAAGATGATGATGATGATGATTAATAAGTTGGTTCTAGAGCAGTTTTTTCTTGTCTATAAAGCATTTAACCCCTCCCCCCCATACATAACTCACTCCTTTTAAAGAAAAAAAATGAAATATAAGGCTGTGTAAGATTTGTTTTTAAACTGTAAAGTGTGTTTTTGGGATAGTTTAGTACACAATCAAATGTGTCTTTAGATAGTCCTGTGCTTCAGTGGTATTTTCAATAGCCACTAACTTTGCCTAGTACAGTATGGGAGTTGTAAATTGATATGGAAATTTAAAGCAGGTTCTTGTTGGTGCAGCACAAATTAGTTATATATGGGGATGTAGTTCATTTTCATCTTCAGTTACCTTTGATGCAGCATATGAAGTAATTGTTCTGTTAACTGAATACCACTCTATAATTGCAAAAAGAAAAAAAGTTGTAGCTGTTTGGTGACATTCTGAATACTTGTAAGTAAATACAATTTATTTATTAAAAATTTTGTGAAGGAGCAAAAATGGAGAGAGGAATTTAAAAAAAGAAGCAGAAAAGCTATGAGAGGACAAGGCCAAGTGGATTGAGAGGAGGCAAAGATGTGTAATGACTAGAGAGGAAAAGGGTGGAGGATCAAAGGTTTAGTTAGAAGGAGAGAGAGTGGGGTGGCTAGGTGCAGTGGATAGAGCACTGGCCCTGGAGTCAGGAGTACCTGAGTTCAAATCCGACCTCAGAAATTTAATAATTACCTAGCTTTTGTGGCCTCAGACATTTAATAATTAACTAACTTTGTGGCCTTGGGCAAGCCACTTAACCCCATTGCCTTGCCAAAAAAAAAAAAAAAAAAAGCCCAGAAGGAGAGAGGGTGAGGAAGCATGGGGGAGAAGAAAGATGCAGGAATAACAGGAATACTAATCATGCATTATCTCATTGGATTCTCACAATGATTCTCTGTGAGGAGGCAATACAAGTGTCATTATACAAGTGAAGAACATAAAGGTCAGAAAGGTTAAGTCAATTATTCAAGGTCACTTTCTAGTAAGAGCCAGAGCCAGGAAGAGAGGGGAGCAGGCAGATTTGGGGTAGGGGAAAATAAGGGAAGTGGGGAGCTTGTTAGGGTTAAGAGAGAATTAGAGATTAAGAGAAGAAGGACTGATCTGGTACGAAGAAGAAAAAAGAAAGGGAAGAAAGGGTGGAAGGAGGAAGAGAAGCAAACAAAAGGAAGCAGTAAGGAGAAGAGGAGACAAGAGATATTATGAAGAAAAGACAAGAAATAGGCACATATGCATACACATAGGGAGAAAAATACACACACAGATAGATACCTAGATATGCAGCATCCTAATTTCAAAAAGAACAAAAATAGTTGGTGTAGCTACAGACCAATCTTAGAGAAATTAATGCTATAGACCTTAATTGCATAAAATTTTGACTCTGGTATATGATTCCATTTCTTTATTGCAAAAGTCCTGTTGCCAAAGGAGTTAGGGAAGTAATCTCCTCAATAGAGATGCTCTAATCATATGGTACATTGCTGTAATGGAAATGGTTATTTTCCACCCCCCTCAAAAAGCTAATTATAAGAAAGATTCATAAGGAATTAGAACCATAGAACTAGAAACAGAAAAGTAAATGATTGATGAAAGTATATTTAATAATTGAGAGTTAAGTTTCATGTAAATTTTTAAAATATTTCATGTATTCAAATATTCTTTTTTATTTTTTGCTATCCTGTTTTTTTAGCCAGGTTGAATTTTAATTGCTGTTCAGCTTTATTACTTTATTTGTAACAAAAGCAGCTTAGGGGCTACTAGGTGGCACAGTGGATAGGGCACTGGTCCTGGAGTCAGGAGTACCTGAGTTCAAATCCAGTCTCAGACACTAAATAATTACCTAGCTGTGTGGCCTTGGGCAAGCCACTTAACCCCATTTGCCTTGCAACAACAAAAAAAAAACAACCCTAAAATAAAATAAAAAAAACAAAAGCAGCTTACTTGATTTGACTGGCATTCTAGTCTTGGTGTTTCCAGTTGCTTTCTATAGTAATGGATTTTGGATCATAGGATCTTGAACTCAAAGAGACATTTTTTTTTTAGGTTTTTGCAAGGCAAATGGGGTTAAGTGGCTTGCCCAAGGCCACACAGCTAGGTATCAAAGAGATATCTTAGAGATCATTTAGGCCAACCTCCTGAGGTTTTGCAGGTGAGGAAATTTGGTCTAGAGATATGAAACACATTTCATATATCTTGTAAATGAAAAGAGCCTGGATTAAAATCCAGAGCTCCTTCTACTACTCCATGCTGCTTAACTAGTCTCACATATGTTGACCTAAAGAGATTCCCAGGAGGCTGTCAACCTGAGAAAAGTTCTGTTGCTATATTTTACTGATGCACATTTGGCTTTAATTTAATTTGGAGTATCAATTATGGTATACCAGATTGATATACCTTTAAATAATCTCTTAGTCTTATAATTTACCCTCCACTGAAAGTTGGGAAAAGTAAACCAGAGCTAGGTGTTTCAAGAGGCTGACAGCACAAAGAAGAGAAACCAAATGAAATTTCTGAATGTCAGAATGGGAGTTATTACTACACAGTTATCAAGACAGAAAAACACATGATCAGCTTTTTTTTTCTTTTGGCTTTTTTTTCAAGGCAATGGGGTGAAGTGACTTGCCCAAGGTCACACAACTAGGTAATTATTAAGTGTCTGATGCTGGATTTGAACTCAAGTCCTCCTGATTCCAGGGCCAGTGCTCTATCTACTGTGCCACCCAGCTGCCCCAATGACCAACTTAATTAAATTGATCATTAAAATCTAGATTTTTTTTCCCCTCAAATCAATACTTGGACATGTTAAATATTTATCATTTTGGTATAAAATCATAAACTACAAGATCATGTATATATATATATATATATGTATATGTATATCTAAAATATTAGAATTTGAAAATGATGATAGTTGAAGTCTCTCCTTGTCAGTCAGTCTGTCTTCAGTGTACTAAGCACTGTCACTGAGCTAAGCTTTGAGGATACAAAGAAGGGTAAGAAGGCACTGCCCTGCCCTCAGGGATCTCGTTCTAACTGTACAGACAACACTTAAATAACTGCGCGTGTGCAAAACAAAGGCATGAGCAGCAGGAGGAATCAAAAAAGGCCTGCTGCAAAAAAGTGGAAGGAAGCACAGAAAGCTAAAAGGCTCAAGTGAGGCAGAGTAGCTCTCCCAGGATGGTCCAGAATTGGGAGAGCTTCATATTCTGTGGGAGGCACAGGAGGCAAGCTGGTGTACCTGGGTAGGAGAGTGTGGCAGGAAATAAAGGGTAGGGTGACAGGAGAGAGTAGAAGGGGCAAGACTGTGAATGACTTTGAAAGGCAAAAGACTTTCTATGGGATCGTGGGTATATGGGTTTATCATGCTAGTACTGGGCAATCAGTGGAGATTACTGAAAAAAGAGGTGATCTAGTCAGACTGGAACTTTGGGGAAATCATTTTGGTCACTGAGTGAAAGATGGATTGGAATGAGACAGAGCTGTTGTGGTTGTCCAGGAGGGCGGGTGATGGGGTCTACACTAGAGTGGCAGTTATGTGAATGGAAAGGAGGAGGGTGCATATGGGAGTGATGTTGTGAAGATAGAAACGTGTTTCACAGCAGACTGAAAAAGTGAGGTGAGGGTAAGGAAGGAGTTGAAAATGACACCAAGATTGATTCTTAGTAACTGGGCCGATGGTAGTGCCCTGGACAGTAATGGGGAAATTGGGAAGAGGTAGAGTTGGGAAAGATGATTCTGCAGGAAGACTGAGAAGAGGCCATAAGATCTGGCAAATAAGAAATGATTGGTGACTTTGGAAGAGGGCAGTTTCATTTGAATGATGAGTTTGGAAGCCAGACTGCATAATGTTTATGAGGAGGAGTAGAAGAGACAGCTGGTATAAATGTCTTCCTCAAGGAACTTAGGAAGAGAAAAGATATCATGTGATAGTGATGGATGAGATATTCAAGATCGGAGAAACATAGGCAAGTTTAAAGGCAGTGGAAAATAGCCAATAGTAAGGGAGAGATTGAAGATTAAAGAGTTTGAAGATGAAAGTAAAGGCAATCTGCTAAAGAAAATCAGAGAGGGTGGGATCAAGGGTCTTGTCAAAGGGTTGACGATAAGAAGAAGGCATTCTTCAGTGATAGGAGTGAAGGGAAATAAATGACAAGATATGACTAAAAACCTTTCCATTCCAAGCACTGCTTCAATAGATAATTATTCTTTGACTTGCAGTAACTGTATTTCCAGTCTCCCTTTGGGCCTTTATCTTTTTTAGACTCAAGATTTGGAGTTATTATTATTATAATTGGATGCTGGCTACAAGTTATAAGATAGTGAGCTGCTCATCACCAATTACTTTCTGTCCCTGGAAATCTGGAGTAGCCTCCTCAGTGAACTTCCCAGCACAGACTAAAAGAACATCCCTCAAAACAGAAATTAGTTCAAGCCAAAAGTGAAACCCCTTTGAATACTGGGAGGTCCCCAGGTAAAGCTCTCCCTCCAAAGCATTTCTGAAGACCTCACAGGAAAAAGTCTGGATGTTCAGCACACTTAACATTGCAGTAACAAGTGTCATTTAAATGAAAAAATACATTATCATTTTCAACTTGGAATGAAAGTTCAGAGTAATATAAATATAAATTAAATGATTCATTTTTTTCCTGTTTGCTAATATATTACATTTGTGAATTTTGACACTGGCCTACCTTTTCCCATATCCCCAAGAAAAGTTTTTTAATTAGACATTTATTAAAGATGAAGAATAATTAGAATAAGAAGGCTTTGGAATTTTTCCTGGTTATAAGATTCATGCTTTTTTAATTAAATTGTGCAAGGTGTACAGGACAGGGTATTTAACTAATGAGTTCATTGAGAGGATTAGGGTAGAATAGAATTATTAAAAGATTTTGTTTAAAGTGGGATTCAGTTGAAGTATGAAGTGAGAATAGCAAAAATTCTTTCATTTCATTATATGGTATTATTTCAATAGAACCCTAGCACTACCTGCACAAAACAATTTGTACTGAGAACTTTTCTAAACCACTTAGCCTTCAGTGGTCACAATAATTTTATTTTAAAAATATTCTCATTTCCATACAGCCATATACTTAAGTGATTCTTCTATTTTAAATGTCATTGAGCTTTCCTAAAAATTAAAAAATTAAAATCCAGGGGAACAGCCTGGTAAAAAAGCATGTTTAAGTAGCACGAAAGTTATTTCTGTAGGTTTACCTCTGTTTGACACTTTATATAAAATCATCATTTCTATTATCCATTTCTCTGCTCTTATTACAGCCATCATCAAGTACAGCCTTTCTCACAATCCATCTGCACTCCTCTGCCTATCCCTCTACCTGCTCCTCTGCCAGCCCCTCTGTCTACCCCTCTGCCTGACCCTCTTTCTACCCCTTTGCCTGCCCCTCTGTCTACTCCTTTGTCTACCCCTCCACCTACTCCTCTACCAACCTCTCTACCTGCTCCTCTGCCAGCCCCTCTGTCTACCCCTCTGCCTGACCCTCTGCCTGCTCTGCAGCAGCCCCTTAAGTGGAAAACAAAGAGTATGAGTCTGGGGGTCCTAGGTCTCCACTCTACCTCTGTTTCTGATTAGCCTTATGACCTTGGGCATGTTACTAGCTCTTTGGGAGGTCTTAGTGTCTTCAGCTGAGGCTCCTAGACTTGAAGATCCCTTTCAGCTCTAAATCCCGTGAGATTGCAGATATTCTATTAATAGGTTCCTCTCTCCACACTATTGCTCAAAACTTCTTTCATATCCTTTCTTGTCTTCTTCCTTATTTGTAGATTTCATTGCTCAAATAATTGTAGTGAATCTATTGATTCCTGAGACCAAGTTCCATTTAACTGGACTATTCTTCATCCCTTAAGCATCTCTTACAATTTCCCCTCTCTCTTCTTTTTTTTTTGACATAAATTTTCTGTATTTGAAATATCTTTCAACCCCAAACTAACCTTTTGATTTCCTATCCATCATTTAAGGACCAGTCCAAATACTGCTTTCTCTGAGCTGCTGTCCCAGCATCTCTATAGACATCTCTATATGTCCCTTCTCAGTCCTTACATTCATTTAACTTTTTCACTTGGGTTCACATATATCTCTAATATACTGTAAGTTTCATGAATGCCTCGTCTAAATTTCACAACCCCCTTAGGGCAAGCATAGTGATTTGTGTAATCTAGATAACCTTAGAAATATTTTCTGAACTAAATGGGAATGAGGAAATCATGTATTGTAATAAATTAAGGATAGGGACTAAACTATGGATTTTACTGGTACAGACAACTTTTGAGTGAGGAAATTCCCTGGACCAGCTCATCTTGTTACCTCTCTGCAGTTTGTAGCCTTACAGTGTCGCCTAGAGCATTGAGAGATTAGCTCACTTGTCAGGGTAACCTGAAGTAAGCATCAGATTTGAACTTTAGCCCAGGTCTTCTAGTTTTGAAATCAGCTCTCTATCTAGTCTACTATACTACATTACTTTCTTTAGATAGAAAACAATTATGTGATTTGGAAAAATATGGTTTTTTGCCTAATTTTCATTTGATTTATTTTTAGGTTTGGGATTTTGCCAATGAAATACTTTTTCTTAGAAATATAACATTATTGTAATTTTTAAACTCCTTAAACTAACCTTGACATTTTTTATTAATTACCTATAGACTACATTAAATATTATAAGTTATTAAATGATAGTATAAATAGATAATATAAAAGAGCTTAAAATATCCTATACTTTTTAAAGTTGCTAATTAATAAGATGCTCAGGTCTGAGAAGGATAAAGAATGATTATAGAATATATCAAATACAATAATTTTTCCCCTGTACGTTCTCTTTTTAGGACTTATTGACAAGACACAAGGTGTTGGTGGCAGAATTCCTAGAACAAAATTATGACACTGTAAGTATAGATCAGTATTTAATCTTTAAAATGTATTTAATGTGTATTTTAGTATCGAAAATGTATTTTCTTTTCTTAGGCTCCTGAGAGGCTAACTAGTGACCCATTCCGTAACTTCTACCCCAAATTTTTAAAATCTCATCATCTTAAAGGTAGAATATAGAAGTCACAGCCTCTTTGGGGTGTGGTGGGATGGATGATAGATTTGGAGTTATAGCACCTCAGTTCTAATTCTGGCTGTGCTCTTTTTCATCTATGACTTTGAGACCTAGTTTTCTTATAGTTAAGAGTTGAACTAAATGACTCCTGAGGTCCAGGCCTATGATCCCATGTCCTGTCCCTGCTTTAATGGCTGTGATTATTTTTTCTAATACTTCAGGATGTCCACTGGTAGATTGGTATGAATATTACTTGCACCAATGCAGAAGGCAACCCCTCTGAAATTTGGTAACTTGTTTGTGAAAATTTCTTTTGGCTGAAAAATTAATCCCCTGTGACCAATGTGGTAAGGATCCTCTCTGAACCTGGCTTGATTAATCCTTGATCTATAGGTATATAATCTATTTCTGGACCCAGACTTCAAAGTTTTCCAGCTTGGTAAACCTTGCCAGTGTTTCTGCTTCCCTTGAATCACCTTTCAGAACCCAGGATCACTTCACAGTTCTTATTCACTGAACAAGATTTCAGTGGAGGACAAAACTATCTATCTTGCAAAGAACTTCTTGTCCTCTTTTAAGGTTTCACTGCACCCATAATGGGTGATTTTTGGAGGAGTTCTCTATTTTTTTTTAAAAACTGAGTCTCCCTCTCTCACCCAGGCTACAAGCCCACTGACCACTTAGGGCCTGATCCTCGTGCTGATTGTTGCAGAAGCTTTAATCTGCTTTATCCTTCCTAAGGCAACCGGTTCACCCCTTGTCCCCCAGAGGATGCAAGGCTTGGTGTAGACACCCAACCAGCTTCAGTCCTCCTATAGTTTAGAATACATGAATTTAGCAATTCACTAGCCTCAGCCTCTCAGTACCAGGGCTTACAAGCATGGGCCACTATGTCTAACTAGCCAGTCTCCATCCTTTTTAAAGCCATTCTATTTGACTGACAGTTGTTAAAAGGGTCAATAAAACTACCCTGAATTTCCATCTTTCACATGAACAGTACTTGCTGGAGGTTTTTTGGTTCCTCAGATTATATACCAACCAAAGCTCCAACAATTTAATTCAAGAAACATTTATTAAGTGGTACCTACCTTGTGCCAGATCTATACTAAACTCTGGGGATATAACTAAGAAAAGGACAGTCAATCCTGCCCTTAAGAATCTTATGATTTAATGGCAGAGGGGAACCCAAGGTTGATGGAGTTGAAAATAAGCACAACTAATGGAAAATGGAGTGTTACCTAGAAAGCTGTAAAAGGGGACAAAGGGGGGAGTTCAAAAATCATATAAATCTTATAAAAAGAACTTCAATAGGTAGCATTTGTCTTCTTACATAATGTTAGCAATTTAATCCTATAAACTGATAAAAGTTTTATAAACCTGATTTCTAAACCAGAGGTACCACATGCTTAATGGCTTTTTTAAAAAAACTTATACAATTTTTTTGGTTTTTAAAAAGAATCATTATGGTAATAGAAATATTTTGTAACTATTAGGTATCTTCATTATTTGTTCAAAATAATGTTCTTTGGTAATTATAGTAATTACATATATTCACAGAGAAAAACTTAACTTTGATCATAGTTCAAAGACCACATCACATTCTTCCAAGAATAATTACTTAACATAGCCTAATTCTGTATGTGAGATATTTTTAAATTTTAAATAATATATATTGACATTTTATTTTGTCTTAACAGACATTACTACTCGACAGTCATTTATTTAAAGTACCATATATGCTGTGTGAGATATTACCTAAAAAACACTCAAATTTTCCCACAAGATATTTCAATATAAACAGCAAAGCCAAGCCACAAAGTCAAATTGGTTGTGAATGGTGCATGCTTCTGTCTAATTCTATAGGTGATCATTAGCTAAGAGAAAGGGAAGATGTGTATTTTTTTATTTTGATCATTTGCAACCAACATTACCTGTTGATCTTTGGTTTTAATTTTCTTGCTCTTTCAGAGATCATCTACTGTAATTACTATATATTCTTCTTTCTGAACTTAAAATTTAAGTGCTATAAATTGCAACTTTTTAAATGAGTAAAAGAATCTCTAAAATGTTAAATGAATTGGGTATGCCATAATCTGAGCAGAAGATAAAACTGTTATTTCCAGAGACCTTCAAAAAGAATAAAGGTGTCATGTATCTTGATCCCTATTGTGCTTTATTTATTCTTCAGAATAAATCTAATTGTGATTTTAATTAGTTAAATACAGCATACTCTGAATTTGAAACTAAAATTAATTTATGTTTTGGATTTCTATAATGTAATATTTTTTACCAAAAATGTCATGAGACCTTCCCTTTACAAAACAGTATGGCAGAGATGTATCATATTTAATTGGTCTTCCTGTTAAGTGGGCAGTTTTATCAACCCTATAATAATACTTTTTCTGGCAAATTAAGTACTGTAACAAATTAAGACAGGAGCCAAATCCATAGTGCTGATACTATAATAATCATATTTCATGTTTGGTCCATGTTCTGTGGCTTATAAAGCACTTTGCTCAGAAGAAAGTAAAAGTTTGAGGAAGACGATAGAAAAATGTGTTCCTTGCCAAGTTCCTTAAGTTCTGGCACACTTTGCATTGTCAGAGACAAAACACTTAAAGCATGATTTCCTTAAAATTCTTACTTAATGATTTTATAAAAAGGACAACTTTTTTTTGCAAGGCAATGGGGTTAAGTGACTTGCCCAAGGCCACGCAGCTAGGCAATTATTAAGTGTCTGAGGTCAGATTTGAACTCAGGTACTCCTGACTTCAGGGCTGGTACTCTATCCACTGTGCCACCTAGCCGCCCCAAAAGGGACAACTTCTAAAAGGGACGATAATCTTATAAAAGAGAAATTGTTATATGGGTCATTTGTGCATACACAAGCAATACAAGCACATTGAATTATACTTTAATACACAGATTAAAAGGAAAACACAGTATCTCTTGGTCAGAAATTCTGGCTACTAATTGGCTGGCCCTCCCTCTCTGTCTCTGTCTGTCTCTGCTTCTCTCTGTCTCTCTCTGTCTCTCTCTGTCTCTCTCTCTCTCTCTCTCTCTCTCTCTCTCTCTCCCTGCTTCTCTCACTCTCTGTCTCTGTGTCTATGTCTCTCTCTCTCTCTCTCTATCTCTGTCTCTCTCTCTCTCTCTCTCTCTCTCTGTCTCTCTCTGTCTCTGTTTCTCTCTCCTCCCTCCCCCCATCTGTCTCTCTTCCTCAGTCTCTGTTTCTCTCTCTCCCTCTCCCTCTATCACTCCTCATACATATTTATAAACATACATAACATACATATTATTATAATTGTGTATATGTGTATGTTTATAAATATCCTGGTGATTTTAGGGAAATTATATGAAAAATCTTTCCTTTCTCTCTTTGTCTTTCCACTTCTTATTCTCAGACTAGTCTATTCAGTTGCAGAAAACAAATATTACAGTTGATTATATGTTGCTTTGTGTTGTGGTTTCCTTTAAATAGTTTATCTTTCTATATTAATCTCCCCAAGCCCCACACCACCCCCGGAGAACTATGACCCCATCCCCACAAGAGGAGGGGACTGCTGGCATCTCTGTTGTCCAGGCTGCTTGATGTCATGGGCGTGAGGTGGGGGCTCTCTGGGCCTTAGCGTCTGCCTGACTTTTACCATCAGCAGACATGAATGAGGCACTTATTATGACAGTGCTAGAGACCCGGAGGTGCACCACCCAACCTGCTGAAACAGCGCAAGGACTCTGGGCCTCACCGCCTGCCCAGGGCTGGACTGGCCAGAGTTTAACAACTAATTATCTCTGGGGAAAATGTATGCAGAATACATTTTTTTTTAAGTTTTTGCAAGGCAATGGGGTTAAGTGGCTTGCCCAAGGCCACACAGCTAGGTAATTATTTTTTTTTTAAGGTTGGTTTTTTTTTTTTGCAAGGCAAATGGGGTTAAGTGGCTTGCCCAAGGCCACATGGCTAGGTAATTATTAAGTGTCTGAGACCAGATTTGAACCCAGGTACTCCTGACTCCAGGGCTGGTGCTTTATCCACTGTGCCACCTAGCCGCCCCAGCTAGGTAATTATTAAGTGTCTGAGGCTGGATTTGAACTCAGGTACTCCTGACTTCAAGGCCGATGCTCTATCCACTGCACCACCTAGCCACCCCAGGATACATTTTAAACTTAATTTACATTACTTACATTTTTTCCATCATTTTCTCAGCTAAACAATCCATCAAGCCATGATTTGCAAACATTTTCTGATTCCCAAATGAAATCACTTAGCTCAAGTTGGCTCCAGTCCACCACCACCCATCCCCAGGGCTGCCCTTTAATGCTTCCTTGAGATGTCTCACTTCTGACCTTTATTTTTGTGGTTGTCCTCCCCACTTGCCTTGTAGGAAGTGCCTAATAAGTGCATTTAATTCAGTCATTCACGGACAGAAGCTGCATCTTTAGCTTCTCTTGTGGAGAAAGAGAACAAAAAATGATTGCTAGAATAAGATAACTTTGTCAACATTCTCCTGGTTCCCAGGAAGACCCTCAGGTTTTCCATAAAGCCACAAAACTTAAACTAGAGCAGTAAGAGCTACTTCCACCATGACTGCCTTAGAATTATCAATGCTGCTATGGCTGTAGATTCAGTTTTCACTGTCTTGGCCCTATTGGTACTCCCTAGGAACCCTAGGTAGAAATCACTTCTAGTAGTGGTAGAAAATCCCTAAACTATCCCAGTGACATTGGCAATGGACATCCCATATCTGTCCTTAAGTGAAAATATTTGGGGATGACTAAATATGTGCTTCCTAATTTGCCTCTGGATTCACAATTCATACTTTTAAAAATAACTAAGTAATTGTAAATTATATAGGAATGATGCAAGGTAGCCTATTGCCAGTTTCTTTGCAACAGTATAAAATATGAATAAACTTGTTATTTCTACTGAATAGTGTAAATGAATTTTTAGCAGAACGAGCATTTGTTCCATTTTTCTAGCCTGCTTGTAAGACTGAAAAAGAAATTATGTCAATGCATCACTTTGGATTACTTGAAAATCTCTATTCCTCAGTTTCCTTTCGTATAAAATGAAAATGATGAAAATCTATGTGAAAATCTCGTATTAGGCTTTAGTGATTGGAGCATATGTGACTGTGTTTAAATGAGCCTTTGAATAGTGCCTTGAGGGTTTCAGATGTTTTAAGTACATGTATTTCTTTTGAGCCCTTAAAAATTCCTAGGGATAGATACTAGTAGCCTCATTTTATCAAGAAAAGAATAGACTTTGAATGATAAGTAACTTTGGTCAGTTACTATTTCAGAGTTTCTGCTCATTCTACTCCTTAACATTTATTTTCTTTTTCAATAGATTTTTGAAGACTATGAAAAGTTGCTTCTGTCTGAAAATTATGTGACTAAGAGACAATCTTTAAAGGTAAAATAAAATATCTAAGTATAACTTTGTATCTTGAGACTTTTCTAACATTATTTTTGTTCTTGTTATACAGTTCAACAAATAGGCTGAAAGAAATAATCTTATTTTATTATATTATTCCTTTCATAAAAATTTTGGGTGCTGATCTGATTAAAAACAAGTACCATCAAAGTTCAGATATACTGTGTTTTTAGTTGTGAAGGTAGAATATCTCTCAAATTATTATATTATTATCATATTCTATTGTATTATATCCTTATCAGGTATTTTCTTATCTGATATCATATGTCTAATTAAGATTCATATCTCAAAATTTTGTCCAGCACCTGACTGTGGGATAATGGACAAATACTTGAAAAAGTCCTTCATGTCATCAGTGTGGTCATCACTTAGTCATCACTTAAAAACTTGAAAGTTATCAAATGAAGAAAACTGGAAGCCAGTTTTAAACTAATCAAGTTTAGTTTATACAGACTGCTTTGTAAAGTCTCAGAGAGAATGACGGTGGAAGATGTTTGCTCCATAAAATAGAGAAGTAAGTGAAGGGTAACATAAGTTTTAAAAAAGTTAGTGAGAGACCCAGATGAGCAAAATCATCCCATAAGGATTGAAGGGAGAACCTAAAAGAGATTGAAAAGGTCTATAAAGGTTTATTTAATAAGCCTTCTTTACCATTAAGGAAACTGGAACCACCACACTTCACATTATTAATTTACCTTCCCTTGCCATGTAACACCACATGCACAGTGAAAGTAGTGAAGTGAGGAAAGCAGAAAAAAAATAGATGGAATTTACCTAAAGGGGATGCATGTTGGAGGTGACACAGTTGTAAGGGCCCTGAGGAGTCACTTCAGGAGATGTTTGGAAGAGAAAAAGATTTGAAAAGTGTGGGAAAACTTTTGGACTTGATTAATACTCCAAAGAAGGATCCTGAGCAAGAGTGAACTATATGCATGCTAGCCCGTCTGTATGAACTTTTATATGAGAAGCATCTACACAGACAAACATTAAAAAGAAGCAATAGAGTATTGTAATCAGTATTTCATGGTGGACATCTTTAATAGCTCACAGTTAAATGGATGATGTAAAGAATGCAATGTCGGGGTGGCTAGGTAGCACAGTAGATAGAGCACTGGCCTTGGAGTCAGGAGTACCTGGGTTCACATCCAACCTCAGATACTTAATAATAATAATTACCTAGCTGTGTGGCCTTGGGCAAGCCACTTAACCCCATTTGCCTTACAAAAAAACCTAAAAAAAAAAAGGAGAATACAATATCCTACTGATAATTCTCTGAGTATAAATTGTTTGACTATAAAACAAAATGCTATATTAAAATCTCTTTCAAAATGTCTCACATATATGTATGTATGTAAATATGTATATATAATATAATATTCTTTAAAAGATGTATTAATAGAAATGGCCTTGTTGGGTAACCTTCTCATCATAAATATAAAATGAGACATAGGACAGGGAGATACTTTCTCACCAAAGGTGTTCACTGTTCTCATGAATGAGAGTCAGTGCAGAGTTGAAGACATTTTCCATGATGGTGAGTCTTCCAGGTCTCCTGTTGGCAGATAAAATCATGCTGGTTACATTAAGTCTTGGGACACTGTGGAGCCACTTGGATGAGATTCACGACCACTCAAAACAGTTTTGTCTAACCAAGGAAAAACTAAATGAGTGAAGAATGCCTTTTGTTCAGATAATGACATAACATTTAGAAGGATGATTTATAAAACTGATCAATCTGTGGGTGCAGTTACACGTGAGTGCAAATGTGAACATATGTGTGCATTTCCTACATTGAAAATCAGCAATGAATTGACCTGTGATTAAATAGAAAGAAATGTGGCTCTCGATTGCATTTTGGAAGTTGAAGAATTCTTTCAATAACCGCAAATCTTCCTGAAACAAAGACCCATATTTTCATTACTAATATTCTACCAGTGCTACAGTATGGCTATAAAGTTAAGGAACCAAAAGTGTCTTAAAAGTTTTAAATCCATATCATTCAGAGAGCAAGGTGGGGCAGGTAGGTGGTGCAATGGGTAGAGCACTGGCCCTGGAGTCAGGAGGACCTGAGTTCAAACCCAGCCTCAGATACTTAATAATCACCTAGTTGTGTGACCTAGGGCAAGTCACTTTAACCTTATTGCCTTGCAAAATCAAAAAAAAAAAAAAAACAAAACCCAAAACATTCAGAGAGCAAGGGGATCAAATGGTGACTAGGAACAGACTGTCTCTCAGAACAAGTTAGGAACTGTGAAAAGGTCCTAAAGTAGAGATTATCATCAGAGAAATATATGAATGAAAAAGAAGATTGTTTAGTTCTATGGAGAAAGTGCCTGGCCCACTGGCATTCTCGAAAGGTCAGAAGGGCTCAAGAGCACAATAACCCATTGGGAAAACCCTTTGAGGTGTATTTGTGGGAGGGCATGGGCAAGAGCCTCACGGGGCGTTGGCATGGATGGGTGGGAGCTATATCATTGTAGGACATAGTCACACTACAGATCTGTTTGAAAAACTTGAAGATAAAGATTTTGTTTATTGTTTAAATGTCTTTCATTTTGAAGTGAGAATTAAAGGAGTTTTCTGTAAATGTTCATTGGAGATGTTTTGGAACAGAGTGACAAAAGAAAGTCACTTTCAATAGGCATAAGTACATATATGTATTATTAGTACATCAGGATGGTGAGAGGAGAACTTTTTGGAAGGGGTGGTGTCTGATAAAATTTGATATAAAGGACTAGAAATCCTATCTCAGGCTTATAAATTCAGACATCTCTATAATTCTCACTTTTTAATTTTAACTGAAGGAGAAAATAAAATGATATTTGGGAAAGGTATATAGAGTAAAAAAGGGTATGTGGATCTCATTTTATAATTTGAAAAGTCCACATTAGCAAATAAAAAATATATAGAACATTGCTTCAAAAGATCATTTTTCATTGTGTTCAGTTTTGTACCTATAAATCTTTCAGTTAATCAGTTAATTAACCAGAAAATTATTTCCTTGAACAGCCTAATTGAGCAGATGACTTTCATCATTCTGACATAACTTATTAGAATTATGAGAAGCTTTGTGCTGGAGGTCCTGGAGAAACATCAGACCTTGGAGGCAGGAAGACCTAGGAGAAGTTCTGCCTCGGATACTCCCCAGATTTGTAGTTGATGCAAGTCCCATGTCTTTTCAGGGTCCCCAGCAACAGAGACACTTAAGTTAGAGACAGATTGCATCAATGGAGAGAGGAAATGTCTATGCCCAGCATTCCCCATCTTGGTGTGATCACAGAATCAGAAGTAGGATTGTCTCTTTAACAATTGAGCAATGATTGTGATAGCTCCACCTGCAGCCTCTGGTCCTGAGGAGGTTGAGGCAGGGGGGTTTCTTGAGCTTAAGGATGCTGAGGTGAAGTTTGCTACAGATGTGTGGAAATTGAGCCAATTGATCAGACTTCATGCTAATCAGCAGTGGAATAGGGGTGGCTGATGTACTAGGCAAGATGGGGAGACCCAGGAAATCCAGAGAGAAAAGAAGGTAGGAAGGAAGGAAGGAAGGAAGGAAGGAAGGAAGGAAGGAAGGAAGGAGGGAGGGAGGGAGGGAGGGAGGAAGGAGAGAGGAAGGAAGGAAGGAAAGAGCAAGGAAGGAAGGAAGGGATGGAGGGAGGAAGGGAGGAGGAGAGGAAGGATGGATGGAAGGAAGGTTCTAAAACATGATCACTCAAGTGTTAAATACCTCCTCACCTGCAAAATGAATGGAGTTAGATTGCAAGCACGGGTTGTGGAGTCAGAGGGCCTGGGTTCAAATCCTATGTCTTATGCTTATTATCTCTCTGACCTTGGGTAAGTCCCCCTAAACTCTTTGGTCTCTGTTCCCTCCTGTGTAAAATGAAGAGATTGTACCAGATAGTCCGATCTAAACTTCCAATCCTTCCTCTAGACTGCATGACCTCAAAGATTTAAGCTCTGAAGTGCTCTACATTCTATGAATTCTGAATAATTTTCCTAGGAAATTAACCCTCCCCAAAAATATGATTTTCCAGTGGCCCCGATTTAATCAGATCTTTCCTCTTTGCCTTCCCAGTGCTCTGTGAGTAGTCAGTTGGATAGAATTGCAGATAATCCTGAAAGAAGCCACGAGTCAAGGTTATAAGGTTAGAACCAACAGGAGAACAAACCTTGTTTGTTAGTCAGTCAGTCAGCAACATTTATTGAACTCTCATTATGTCCTGGGCCCAGTAAAAGGGTGATAATTAGTTCCCTGCATCATAAAGGATGTGAAAGATAGAAGTACACAGAGAACTACAAAGTCTGCCTGCAGAAGCACATAAGATACCTCTGTTCTCTACTAATGTCCCCAAAATGGAGAATTAATGTAGTCAGAGAAGACAATAGCTTTTTATCAAAGGAAAAGTCATTTTTAAACTTGCTAAACAGGCAGTCAATGTGACTGTTAAGGGTTCAATGAGTAATTATATTTATAGCACGTTCATTTAGCACCTTAGGGCTTATGGTAAGGACATTCTTACCAACAACCCTCTAAGGCAGGTAGTATAAATATTGTCCCTACTTTACAGATGAAAAAAATTAAAGCTTAGGATTGTTAAGTGACTTGCCTATAATTCATATAATTACACATAAAAAAGCAAGGATTTAAATCCACCTATCCCCTGCCTCAAAGTTCAGTGCTCTTTTCACTATACTACAATATTAAAGATGATGATGATGATGATGATGATGATGATGATTACAATACACTTGCCATCCAAAAAAGGATATCTTTAGGTAACTCTCATTCCAAAGCCCACATCAAGCTCCTTAAGAATGATCACCTTAGGTGCTCCTGGATTCCAGCTTCAAGAGAGAAGATGGAAGGTCATCCCCACTTCAGGCTCCATCATATGTTTGCAGTGGGGTTGGCCTCTTCATTTTTCTTTCCTGGGCTGGAAGCCAGGATTGCTAGAAGGAACCCAACACTTCAAGACTTGACGTTGCAAGAGTCTCCAAAGGGGACAGAAGATGACTGGAGCTCCTCCTCCAACAGCAAACACTGAAAGGATTCCCCCAATATTTCTTTCTCCTGGTAGATAAAGAAATGGGAATGAGTGGATTTATCTGAGCAGTCTAAGGAGACTGGACTAAATTGGAAGAGGGAAAAGTTTAAAACTTTACTGTCTTAAACATTCCTTTTGCTGTCTTCCTTCAGATGGAGGGAATATCTAGCAGTGATTTTTACTAGAATGCTGGCTACTCTCAGAGTTTTTATCAAAGTGGGCAAAGTCTGAGTGTGAGACCCTCCCAGTTCCCATCTAGGTATTCCATATGTGAGGCAGTAATAAGTACATAGATCCCATTGCAAGCTTAGGGTTTTTCCTATACTTTTGTTCTATCTTACAATCCAAAAAAGTTTTTGCAAGTAATTTTATGTGCTCTCATTTAAAACAGTAGATGGAAGAAAGATAATGATCTATTTTTGGATCTGCCAGATCCCAAATCAGGATGCCTTTAAGACTTTTAGGTAGAAATGTCCATTGAACAGTTGGTGATGCAGGGCTACAGCTCAGGAGAAAGACTGAGGCTGGTCTATTGATCTGGACATTAGCTACGTAGGGTTCATAATTGTACCTAAGGGCACAGAATAGATGGCCCAGAAAGGATAGAGAGAAGAGAAGAAAGCATTGGGCACAGCCTTTGGGGAATATTCATGGAGTTCAGAGGATATGGATAATGATCCAGAGAAGAGACTTAGAAGGAGTGGCAGCAATCTTAACTGCATAAAAAATGGAATAAAATTAAAATTGTAGGGGTGGCTAGATGGTACAGTAGATAGAGCACCCACCTGGAGTCAGGAGTACCTGAGTTCAAATCCGGCCTCAGACACTTAATAATTACCTAGCCGTGTGGCCTTGGGCAAGCCATTTAATCCCATTTGCCTTGCAAAAACCTTTAAAAAAATTGTAGCCAAGTTGTGGAAGAACTTCAAACTGCAGAGTTTGTATTTATCCTTTGAAGATTTTTCAGCAGGAGGAACATATTTCCCCCATCCTTTTTTTTTTTTTAAGGTTTTTGCAAGGCAGTGGGGTTAAGTGGCTTGCCCAAGGCCACACGGCTAGGTAATTATTAAGTGTCTGAGGCCGGATTTGAACTCAGGTACTCCTGACTCCAGGGCCAATACTCTATTCACTGTTCCAACTAGCCGCCCAGGAAGAACATATTTCAAAGACATTTACTTTGATTGTGGCATGAAGGATGGACCAGAAAGGGGTGAGACTGGAGGCAGGGAGAACCTAGTTAACATGCTGTTGCAATAGTACAGATTATGAGAGGCTTGAACTAGGGAGGCAAAAATGTGGGGGGGCGGGCAGCATAGAAGTGAGAGATGCAGAAGAAATATATTGCTAGTGACATATAACAGACACTCTGAGAATTGCTTTAAAAAACACTAGAATGGGGGCGGCTAGGTGGTGCAGTGGATAGAGCACTGGCCCTGGAGTCAGGAGTACCTGAGTTCAAATCCGGCCTCAGACATTTAATAATTACCTAGCCGTGTGGCCTTGGGCAAGCCACTTAACCCCATTGCCTTGCAAAAAAACCCAACAAAACAAAACCAAAAAAACACTAGAATGGCTAATAGATATTCAGAAAAATTGAAAAAAGGACAAACTTTTAATGTCCCCACCATATACCCCTTACCATCCTTACCCACTTTCCTCCTCAGAAAATTACAAACTACTGGAGAAGATAAAGAATAACTCCATAATGATGAGAAGCAACAGGGAAGAAATAAAATCATTATTGGAAGCAATAAAGAGCAGAAGATAATTGATAATGAATGTAACACTTCATCATCAGACTGCCATAAATCAAGCAAACAAAACCCACTTAAGAAATCACTAGCCTTGAATTAATTAGAGTTAGATAACTGGGGAAAAGGAAAATGGAATAACAAGGATTTTTTCAAATATATATGAATTATTCAGAAATATCTTGAACATAGGGAAAAATAACCATTAGAAAAATAAAATGGTAGAAATTTTACACATATTGTACTGTGATGAAATAAATAAAAGTATAATTAAAAGGCACAGACACAAAATATTTGCATAGACACTAAAATTAATTTTTTCAAAACAGTTGAGTGAGTGTAGAAATCAGAAAAACAAAATAAATCTATGTCAAAATACTAAGGATGTAGCCACAACTTTTCTAAGAGATCAATTGATACCACTAAATTAATACATATGTATATAAGCAGCGAAGAAAAAGAGATTGAAATGAATTAAATTTGTACCTAAGGGGCGGCTAGGTGGCACAGTGGATAAAGCACTGGCCCTGGAGTCAGGAGTACCTGGGTTCAAATCTGGTCTCAAACATTTAATAATTACCTAGCTGTGTGGCCTTGGGCAATCCATTTAAACCCCATTTTCCTTGCAAAAAAAAATTGTACCTAAAAACATTATAAAAGTAATCAAGTAATATAGAGGAAAAAGAAATTATAGGAACCGAAATTTTAAAAATTGAAAATAAAAAGTAGTTGAACTATAAGATTTTTATATTGGGGCTGCTAGGTGGCACAGTGGATAGAGCACTGGCCTTGGAGTCAGGAGTACCTGAGTTCAAATCCGACTTCAGATACTTAATAATTACCTAGCTGTGTAGCCTTGGGCAAGCCACTTAACCCCATTGCCTTGCAAAAAATAAAAAGAAAAGAAAAAAATTAATATTGTACTAAACTTAATAAATCATTAAAATCTAATTTTGAAGAGTATATGTTAATTAAGATTATAAAAGAGAACTAAGAAAATAATACAAAAAATAATTTAAACTGGAAAAATTAATTTGAGTTACATGCATGTCAATAAAGGAGGTAACTTAATTAAAATGAATAAGTACCTACCAAATCATTTAAATTACTAAAACTTAACCCAAGAGGAAATAACTCTGGGTCGAGTAACTTTTCCTTGACATAGGAGGAAAGATCTAGTTGAAATTCAGGATTAACATTGAACAGAGAATAAATGCTAGAAATTTCCCCTTAAAATTAAAAAAAAAACAAGGATGTCCACTATTAACTGCTTTTATTTGATATAGTTTAGCAATGTTAGCAACCAGAAAATATTAAATAGAAAATTGAAAGATGACCTCTGGGATTATAAACAGAAATTAAAAATACTTACAGATTTTTGCTAAGAGAATACAAGAGATTCTGTAAGGAATTTAGTAGAAATGAGTTAGCTAAGAAGCAGACATATCATATATTAGGGAATATTTTGTAAATTTATCTTATTTGCTAAAATAAAGGAAGAGTTGAACAACTGGAGTTAATGATTCATGTCCATACCTTAAGAGAAGTCAATGACATTCTGATGACATTTAACAGGAAACTCCTTAAATAGAGGGGACTCTGGGACTTAAAAGTAAAAGACAAGGTTTGGAATCTGGTGGAGGAATCTCCTTCCCTGTTTAGGGTGTATGTTGTTAATTTTTGATTTTATAATGAAAATCATCAGGGATGGTAGGATTCATTTGATATAAATTTTGATATAAATTAATTACATAGGAAATTTTGATGGAGTAACTTGTTCTAGATGATGAGGTATGCCTCTTGTTCTCTTTATCCAGTCTGAAAGACCAGACTAGATAAATGTATTTGGAAGGCAATAAGGAAATAAAATAATTATGATAAAGGATAAAACATTTAATTTATTATTGGATGCCATACTGGGTTCTTGGCTGGCTCCTGGAAGATTAAAACAGGAACTAGTCAATGCATTGAAAGTACACATTGATAGCTAACTACATGCTTTATCTGAGTTGATGAATTACTTCAGGAATACTGAAGTTACATTCCATTTTAAAATGGTAGTTTTTGATTTGTTTGCTTGTTTTTATTTTTCAGGAAAAAAGGTAGATAAAGTATTTATGCTAAATTCTTATTTTTATTTGTCTTTTTTTAATGTAGCTGCTAGGTGAACTGATTCTAGACAGACACAACTTTGTAATTATGACAAAGTACATCAGCAAGCCAGAGAATCTGAAGTTAATGATGAATCTTCTTCGAGACAAAAGTCCAAACATCCAGTTTGAAGCATTTCAACGTCTTTAAGGTAAAGTACAGTGCAGAGAAGCGTTCCATTTTGGGGGGGGGGGGGGATGTCGGAGGTGGGGAAAGTCTTGTTGAATGACTTAAATGAAACCTTAAACTGAACCAGATCTTTTCTGTTTCTATAATTTATTGATGTTAACATTTAATAAATGCACAGTATTTTCTAAATTCATTATATATACTAATCATCTTATCTTCACAACGCCTCCAATGATCAGTTTCTACTTTTCTAGTCAAGAAAATGGTTCATTTTTAACAATGTCTTGGATTTAACAATTATTTACATTTTAAAATTAAATGCAGCAATTTTCCCAAAAGTTGCAAAATCATTCATTTGTTGATGGAGATAGAACCTAAATTTTGAGCTTCTGACATATCATCCTTTCCTTTCTGCTAGGTTATATTTGAGGTTCATATACATACCTATATGAAAACCCAGATAATCTACATTTGAGAAATGACCTTTAAAAAAATTATTTAGAAACATTATTTTTGAGAAGTTATTTTTCTGTGATAGCAATTTTTCCTTGACTCTAACTTAAGTAAGTTGTACTGTAGTTTATAAAGAACATGACTTTGTCTTTATTAGCCAAATAAAGATTTTTACCAGCAGGCTTTTTAACTGCTTTGTCCTTATTGTCCAGGAGACCTTTCAAAGATTTGAAGTCTTAAGTCTGTACTACAAAAACCTGTATCAATAACAGTATTAAGTAATAAGCAAAGTGCTTCATTACCTGATGCTGACTATTGTGGCCTAGGTTGTTTCCTTTTGTCATGTTGTGACATCAACACACCCGAGTCATTTTTCTTTATTCTCCTATGTTTAGCTGACTAGCTACAGATTTATTGAAGAAATACTTGATAATTTTTCCTTCCATCTTTGAGATTGTCCTTCTGTTTTGGGTTTCCTTGGTTAAGGAAAAACTTGGTTTCTGTTATTTTACAAACTTTTCTTTTTTTTTTCTTTTTTTCTTTTTTTTTTTAGATTTTTCAAGGCAATGGGGTTAAGTGGCTTGCCCAAGGCCACACAGCTAGGTAATTATTAAGTGTCTGAGATCAGATTTGAACCCAGGTAATCCTGACTCCAAGGCCGGTGCTGTATCCACTGCGCCACCTAGTTGCCCCTATTTTACAAACTTTTAATTTGTATAGCACGTGATGCTTTTCAAAGCACTTGTCTAACCATACTCTCTTTGAGACTGACAGTATTCCTTTATATCAGTAGTAGGAAGACAGCTGCTCTTTGGGTCTATCGAAAATGCTTCTCTACTTCCCCCTGCGGCCCAAGCCAGGCCCTGGGTACTTCTAGGCCTGTCAACAGACAGCCTATCAAACGGACAGCATTTGAAAATGTGCCTGGTGATGAACCAGGTGATCCCTCACTAAGGACCAGCCTCTTTTCCTTTTTTTTTAAGTTGTTTTTTTTTTTTTTTTGCAAGACAAATGAGGTTAAATGGCTTGCCCAAGGCCACACAGCTAGGTAATTATTAAGTGTCTGAGACCGGATTTGAACCCAGGTACTCCTGACTCCAGGGCCAATGCCTTATCCACTATGCCACCTAGCCGCCCCAAACCTCTTTTCCTTTAGGAAAAATTATTTCCAAGCCACATGGCAACTCTTGTCCTCTGCCTTGGTAAAAGAAACCCCTCTAGTGGTTCTCCCTGCACAATATAGAAATTCCTCAGAGTTGCAGATTCTGACACTCAAAGATTGTTTCAGGAGGTAACAGTGAGACCATATTGCACCCATTCCATTGCCAAATGGGACACCTAGCTGTATTTTCTGGCCAATAAAAGATCCACAGTCTATTCTTTACCACCCACCCTACAGAGAATTTCAGTGTCTCACCACCAAGTCCCCCTCTGATCCCTTGTGACCAAGACAAGACTTTGGGCTCTCCTGTGACAAGGCAGTGTACCCCAACTGGGGAAGGCTTTGCACATAGTCCAATCAATCCACATTTATTTATTAAGTGAGCACTTTCAGGCAATCAGACTGGGTAAAGTGTGCGTGTGTGTTCATACAGGATAAATGTAATGAAAACAAATACAAACGAGGTTTTTTTGGGGGGAGAGTAATAGCAGGTAGGGGGATCAGGAAAGGCTTCATGCAGAAGCAAAAGATATTTGAAGTGGGTCTGAAAGGAGACAGTGACTCCATGAGGCCGAGGTAAGCAGAGGGTGTAGTGTGTCCCAGGTATGAATATTTAGCCACATTGAACCTCTGAGATGATGGGAAGGAAAGTGAAGTGGGGGCCAGGATGGGGAGAGCTTTCAGTACTAAATGGGGGAATTTGTATTTTATCCTAGAGGTCATGATCCCCTGTTTCAAGGAGCTCACTGGTTCAAGAAGACACTTTGTCAGCTCTATGCTTAAGGAATATTACTGTAGTAGTCATGTATAGGATTCATTAGGATGGGGAGAGATGAGACAGGGAGACCAATGAGCACATTGTGGCAATGATCCTGGACAAGGAGTAGGGCTTGCCTGAGCTGAAGATGTAGCTGTGCAAGAGGAGAGAGGGGTTGAATGTAAAAGATGTTGTAGAGTTAAAATAGCAAGATTTGGCAATTGATTATGGAGATGAAGATAAATGCCAAGATGACAATTCCATTGATAATCTGCTATCTGAGAACCAACCTAAGGACAGAGAATTTCTTTACCAATAAGAAAGTTGGCCATGAGGGCATAAATTCTTTGGCCCTCATTACCTAAGAAACAGAATAAAGTGACCTTCAATCCCATATGGCATCCTTCCACTTTTTTGGTGACAGTAGTATATCAAGAAAAAGGAGTAAAAGGATGCTAAGAATCACAACATTTATAGATGGTCTAAAATATTAACTATTAGAATTATTAATATGAGATATTTATCCAGTGATCCAGCAAATTGACATAACAAGAAAAACTGAATCTTATCAATATTAACATTCACACTGTAAATTAAAACAGAAGACAAAGGGAAGCCAACTAAATGGAAGGATGACTCAGAGTTTCTGCTTACAGAAGCAAACAAAGGAGTTGACATTGCTGGCTTCATCAAAAGACCAAAGGTAGTGGGGTGGCTAGGTGGTACAGTGGATAGAGCACTGACCTTGGACTCAGGAGGACCTGAGTTCATATTCAACCTTAGACACTTAATAATCACCTAGCTAGGGGCAGCTAGGTGGCACAGTGGACATAGCACCAGCCCTGGAGTCAGGAGTACCTGAGTTCAAATCTGACCTCAAACACTTAATAATTACCTAGCCGTGTGGCCTTGGGCAAGCTACTTAACCCCACTGCCTTGCAAAAACCTAAAAAAAACAAACAAACAAAATAATCATCTAGCTATGTGGCTTTTGGGCAAGCCACTTAACCCTATTGCCTTGCAAAAGCCTAAAAAAATAAAATAAAATAAAAAAGACCAAAGGAGCAAGAATGGATAAAGTTACAATCTGTACCAGTGGATGAAATGCCTACATTGATGAAATCATGAATCCTTTGAAGTATTGAAGCAATAATAATAGTAATAATAGCTCATATTTATTTATTCATTAATTCATCCATTCATCCATCCATCCATTTATTTATTATAAAATTATTTTATTTTCCAAGACTGTGTATCTCTCTCTCTCTCTCTCTCTCTCTCTCTCTCTTGCTCTGGCCAAAATTGCCTAGTTCTACTGCTGATCAGCACAGAAGCTATAACCTATTGTGTTTTTCTTATCTGGCCAGTTCACCTCTTCCTTAGCTCACCATATTGGTGCTTTTTTTGAATTTTAGCTCTCTTGCTCTCAGAACTCTCAAACACAAGTGATCTCCTGGCCTCAGCCTCCCCCCTAGAGCAGTAGTTCATATTTATATGCCACTCTTCAGATTTACAAAGTTTTTTCCTCATTATGAACCCATAAAGCAGACTTGGGAATTAAACTCTGGCTCCAGAATCAAATATCCCTTCCACTGAGTTGAATCCAAGTGCTAAATGTCCTTTTGGTGAAGGAATGAAAAATTACAGACTGTTGTGATGAGAGACTAAATATAAAATACCCTCTTCATATGTCTTGAGAAGGTGTAGTTTTAGGTGTATAATTAACCACTTGTTTACTATTATGGTTTTGTAAATTTCGTTTTACCTGAGCCCCAAATTTTTGTGGTTGAAGCATATAATAAATGGCTTTCACCTCTCAGTGATAGTATTTGATTATTTAGGAATGGCTAGACCATTTTCACCTACTTCTAGTGACTTTGTTGTTATCTTATTCATCATCGCCCCCACAGTGCATCTCCCATAAGCTACAAATATAGGACCAATGTCCCTTGCCCAGGTTGCAGAAAACATAATTGACAACACATTTGTCAGTGTTATCTATATTTTTCAACCTGGTTTATATAATGGAGCTATGTACTGAATCCTATATGTAAACCCATGTGGGAGCAGCATGATGGAATGCAAGGTGCAATGACCTAGGAGTCAGGAGGCTATGAGAGCTGGAAGATAGCACAGAGAGGATCCACCTCCAACCTCCACTTCCTAGAGCCAAGGAAGAGATGGGCTTCTGACTCCAGGGTCAAATCTTACACTGCCTTCTGCACTTGATGGCGCTTCTCTCACTTCTCAAAACTTCTGAGGTGTTCAAATGTTGAACACAGTAGTTGAAACAACCTGTTTCCATTCTGTTTATCACCAAGTTAAGCTGTGGAGATGAAGCTGTGTGGTGAGACATTAGAGAATATGGCAAGGTAGAGAGAGGTTCCAAGAATGATGACTAGATAGAAGTTGTCTAAATATGATTGAAACAGGAACCCACAAGCTATACATTGACTTAGAAAATGGCAAATTAACTTTATTTGTGTAGTGTTGTATTTTTATTTATTTGATTGAACATTATTAGATTATATTTTAATCTCCTTCCTGGCTTACTGGGAGTGTTGCTGAGAATTTGACATCTCTGGAAAGGATTCCTGAAAGACCACCACCTGCTTCTAGGATCAGTAACTATTTGTGAATTTGTGGACTCAAAATGTTTATCCAAATTTTTGTCAGAAAAAATGTAAATTCTGCAACAAATCTATCTACATATAGAGAAAAGTTATCTATATTCTTATCTAAAGCTAGTTCAGCAATATAGGATAAAATAAAAAAATAATAGTCTCAAGTGAGAACTCCAGCTGACCATTTTCTGACAAGTATAGGACTCATCTGTTTTCTTTCTAGTTTACAAATTTCATGCCTACTGATGGTGAGAGTGAGGAAAAGACGCATTTATTAAGAATATTTAGTGAGAAATAAGTACAATGATTATTACCCATTACTCTTCCTTTTTACTCTTCTTAGTAATTTTCCAAAAGAAAAATTTCTTTAGAAATATAATAGGAAATATTTATATCAACTAAGTTGAATATGAATCTTAAATTATATGAATCTATTTTAGCACTTCCTTATTTGTTCCTTCCATAATCCTATGCATCATTTAAATGTAGAAGTCAGACAGAAAATGTGAAAAAATATAATTAGGACCTCTGCTTCCATTTCTATTTTTTAAAGAACTTTAATTTTTTTTCCTAAAAGAATTCATTTGTTTTTAAGACTGCTTATTTGTATGTACATAAAGAGATTCGCAGTGGGTGTTTCCAACTCATTTTTTTTTAATAGCACCAGACAAGATTGCAAGTAAAACCCTCTTTATGGAGCTGTTTGATATTCTTTTAAATTTCCCCCACACACACATTCTACATATACACACATAAAACAGAACACAAAAATGGATTACATTCAAAGTAATGGCTCCTACCTTTGTTTTTTTAAAGAAAAAAAGTAAAAATTCCACATATTACTTTCAAAACTGCCCTGTTTCCTTCTGAACTTCCTTCTGTTCTCTTGGATACATCTTCAAAAATATTTTAATGACCTTCTTTTCTTAAATATCATTATTTCTCTTCCCCTCCCTCTACCACCCCCTATTTAAAAATTAAGAGGAAAAACAACAATAACCCTTCCTTTTAAAAAATAAATATAATCAAGAAAATAAATCCATATATTGCCATGCCCAGAAATGTCAGTCTCTGGTTTTTTTTTCTTCCCCTTGAGTCTATTATCTCTCACTTAGGAGATGGTAACACATCAGAGGTCATTTCAGCCATGGTTGGCTAATACATTTGCTTTCAAAATTGTATTTCTTTCCATTGTTTCTGGTCTTGTATAACTTGTTCTCCTAGTTCTGCTCATTTCACACTGCAGTACATAGTACCCAAGATTCTCTGAGATCAGCTCTTCAATCATTTCTTATAGCACAGTAATATTTCATTACATTCATATAACATAATTTGTGCAGCTATTTCCCGATTACTGAGTACCTCCTTATTTTCCCATTCTTTATTTTTTCTTTTTTCCCCTTTTTATCTCCCTTTCAAGATCAGAGAATTTGGTTTGCTTGCTACTGTCCCCTGACTTTGTATTTAACTATTCTTATGTTATTTTGATACCTTTCTGGTAATGTACATAGAAGGGAAAAGGTTGAATATTACTGAATATTCTTACCTCCTTCACATCACACTTTCACTTTGAAAAATCAGTACCCTTGAGCACGAAATTAAAACCTTTTTCAGTAATACTATATAATTGGAAATAAACAGTTATTTCATTACCATCTATCATTAAATGAAATCTTCAATCCCTTTTGTCTTAGATTCCAAGTTACTAAAATAATTAGCCATATTTACTTACTAGGCTGCTATTAATCTTTTTGGTTCTTAAAGAAGAGGACTTTAAAATTGGTAATGGCATTGTGTGCCTAACCTTTATTTTTGTTTTGTTTTTGAGGAAATTTTTTTTAGGGGGGTGGAAGGGTGAGGAAGATAACCCTGTAAGTTTAACTTGTATATCCAAGAAAATAATGGTAGTCCTTTTCACTAAGTCAGTTCACAAATACCTGGAAGAGAACAGAGTACAAGGTAATAATCAGAATAAATGTGATCCTTTTACAATAGTTTTATAAATCAAGAAGAAAATGTTAGTTATCAATTTTCTTCAATTTAGGGTGGAATTTGATTCTTCTGGATATGATATACTCATCAGTAAACTAGGAAATTCTGGTTTACCCAACAATTTCTGTGTGGAAAAGAACTGTCATCTTATCTAGGAATCATTTTTAGACTATTTTTAGAGTTCAGTCATAGATCTAATGCTGTTTAGCATTTGCATTGTTGTTCTGTCATTTCAGTTTGTTCGACTCTTCATGACCCCTATTTGGAGTTTTCTTGCCATTTCCTTCTCCCGCTGCCCTCAGCATTTTCATTAGTAACCTACATAATGAAGTGGAGAGTATGCTCATTAAATTTTTTAATCAAATTTGCTCTGTGGTGAAAAGAAGTGTATCACTATAAGGGCTCCAGTGAGGTGTTATAATGAATAGAGTACAAGGCTGCTAGTCATGTGATCTTGAGCAAGTAACCTAACCCTGTTTCCCTCACTTTCCTTGCTATAAAATAGGCTAGGGAGGGAAATGGCAAACCACCGCAGGATCTTTGCTAAGAAAACTCAATGGACTGATTGGCATTCTGTAGTCCACAGGATCAGTTGGAGATGACTAAGTAACATTTTTTATTTCTAAAGTGTTTTTATATATTAGTTCATTTGGAATTATGAGGTAGGTACAACAGACTTTACATGTTCTCCCTATTAAATGAAACTTGCCCTGGGTATCACAGTCAGTAAGTTGCTGGCTCCAGTTGCTATACTCTACCCACTGAGTCACCCATCTGCCCTGTGAGAAATCCTAAAGCACTGCATAAAATCTGCTATATTATAGTATTATTATCTCTCCTTAAGACTGAACATGTGGTCATGGTCTTAATCTGTGGGATTTAAAGTTAGTGATTAGGAGGAGTTTTTAAAGAGTGGAATGACTAGTTTAATGAGAAGAGTTCTTTTCACTGAAGGGGATTACCTAAGATTCCTCTCAGCCTGGAGGGCCTTCTTTCTTTCTCAGATTCTAAGTGTTTTGGAAAGTACTTAGAAAAGGACTTGATTTTCTCCCACCCTTTCTCCAGCAGGATTTACATAATTGACTTCTTTTCATATTACCCCTATGACATCATATTTTATTTGTTCCCATTTTCCAACCTGGAACCAATTTCTCTGACATAAAAGAATTGTAATAGAAGAGTAACTGCTTTCTTGAAAGAATTATATATTATAGTTGACCAAAAAAAAAAAATGACCATCATTCATTCCTGATCCCCTTCCATACTCTTCCAAATGTTTATCCTGTCTTACTGTTAGATTAGCAATAAAATAATGTTTGGGGCTAAACAGTAGAATACTTCTGTGCTTAATTTACATAGAGGTGGCCTTTGATTTTTATGAGGGGGGTATACAGAATTGATGATTTTATTTTTAATTCTCTTTCATATACATCTTAAAGTGACCACCTGCTGTGTTTTTGTGGTAGAAATAGTTTCGTATAATTAGAATCCATTAAGAGTTTCTAAGATTATGCTGGTAAATGTTAACAGCCAGTTGGGGAGTTGGGAGGAAGGAAATGAGGAAAGAGAGGGGAATCCCTGTGATATCCTTTTCTAAGCAAGTCCTTGCTGATTTCCAAGATATAAATGCTCACAATGAAAATTTAACAATCCAGTGAGCTTTCCTGATCAGGTTTGAGCTGGCTCCAACACAGCCCAGGCAGCTGAACATGGTTTTGTGAATTTAAGTTCTATGTTATTTCTAACCTTTATCATCAGGAATCCCTTAACTTATTTATGGGCCTCTAGATACAGTTAGATTCTCCTGAGTTTTTAATCCCTAAAAAATCTCCTATATAGTAGAAATGCTAGTTGTGAGTTAAAAGAGATAATTTAATCATGATGACATGTAGTGATTGGAACCATCATTTCAAGAAAATAAAAATAATTAAATTTAAATTTTAAAATGTCTAATACAGTGGAATTCCATAAATATTGATTAATTACCTAATGTATACAAGACATTGTGCTAGGTACTGTGAATACCAATATAAAAATAAACAGTCCCTTCCTTCAGGGAACTTATGTTCGAATAGGGTGAATAAATAAAATATACACAAAACTATATGAAAAATAATTCCAAAAGAGAACAATTTGAGGACAACAGAAAAGACCTAGTTTCCCTGGCATCTGAGTTGTACTTTGAGGAAGTGAGTTGAAATCCTCCAGGGGACAGTTAAGAAGGAAGTTCACTATTCATCGGGGACTAGAGGGAAGATGGCAATAGCATATGGAAAACAGTTTTTAAGATGGTTTGACTGGAATAGAGAGTATGTAGTAAAATGAATGAAGGTTGGAAAGGTAGGTGGGAGCCAAATTGTAGAGGCCCCTTAAAGTCAGACCAAATATTAAGTACGTTAACCTAGTAGCCATAGGAAACCCCTGATGGTATTTTAAAAATGCCATTTGGGCAAATCAAATGAGATTATAATTATAAAGAGCTCGGCGCAAGGCTCTGCACACTTTATAAATACTTCTTCCCTCCCTACCTTCTACACAAGATGGATTGTAGAAGAGAGAGATTGGATGTAGAAAGAGCAATCAGGAGAATACTCGTAAGAGGTAATAAGGGCCTGAACTGTGGTTGAGGTTGTACAGAGAGAAAGGGACAGATAGGACTCATACAGAAATAGGTAAGGCGTGTCCCCTAATAGGATGAGGGAAAGTAGAGCCAGTGTTGACTCCTCATAGGGAAGCCTTAAACAGAAATGGGGAAGTTGAGATGAGAAATGGATTTGGAGGTTAATATAATGAATTCTACTTTGGGGTATATTAAAGGCACTGGAGAACATGAGATTGGAACTGGTTTAATAGGTCCGAGAGTCATCTGCATAGGGGTGATAATTTAATCCATGGCAACTGGCCCATACCAGACCTTTGGGGGATCTTCCTACTTAGTGGACAGGAGGAAGAGAAGGAACACACATTTAGGAGTCAAAGAAATGAATGAGGTAAAAGAGAAAGTTTGAGAGGAGGTGACCAAGAAGTCAAGTAGAATGAGAACTGAGAGAAGATCCCTGAATTTGGTAGTAATGAATCATTAATAATCTTGTGGAGAACAGCTTCAATCACCTGGTGAGAGAAGAGAATGGGACACAAGGAGCATCAATTTCTTTTTCTCAGATTTTATGAAATAATCACTATTAAGTATTTCACAACTTATAGAAGTTTTTTGTTTCTTTGCTAAGGTTTCAGAGAAGTCTTAAGGAAGAGAGGAAAGATGATAAATTTTTGAGAATAAAATGAAATAAGACCAAAATTTTTGAGTTTTACTCTGGTAGATAACAAAGGGGAAATGATTTTTGCTTTTAGCAAACCCCCTCTTAACTGGAACAAACTCTCAATTCAGAGCTAAACTTCACTCAACTGATAAATGCAACTTTCATAAAGGATTCAAATAAGTTATTTTATAGTACATTTTATATTGAATTACTCTTGGTGACACCAGTAAAACCACAGTCTCAAATGGAGAAATCACAAATCATTTCTTTTCAAATTAACATAGCAAAATAGAAGTGTGTTTAATGAAATTGGAAGAGTTTGAAAATAGCATTTTTAAAAAATGGGAACATTCATTACTGAACAAGGTAACTTTATGTTCTGCACATGATGTCCAGCATATTTTGAATCAAAAATATCTCCCTAATAATAAATGTGGCATTTCAGGTACTCAGCATGGCAAGGAGGGCTTTTCAGAGTAATTTCTGCCTCCCACGTGTCTTTGAGTTTGAATCAATAGCCTGTAGGCAGTTACTATATTTAGGGACGTTCCAGGGTTAAGGAACCATTAAAAAAAAGTTTCAAAACATGAAGACAAACTTAACAGTTACCTCAGCTTTATGGTAGGGTGTGTTGATGTTCCAGCATGGGTCCAATGGAATGTGGGTCTGTATATTCAACCATGTTTGACATTTATTTTGGATTAGGACATAGAAGCTGAACTTTTCCCAATCTTATTTAACCTTGTTCTTTTTTTTCCCCATTAGAAATACTGGTTCCATGAGTTATTTATGTAGTTGCCACAAAATACCAGCCAGTATTTAGTTGAAACTCCACAGCAACCTCATTGTAAACAGTGGTAACCAGATGTAGTCATTTACATTTGCCACCAGCATGGGATTTCCAGGCATACTTGGAGGTGCTTCTTGGGTTTCAGGTAGTTTCTTTGAGAATATAAAAATTAAAGCCATTTCATGATCTACCCAGTGACCGTGTACTTTCAAGCTAGACACCATTGGAACATATAAATCTCTTCCCAGCACCATCTTGCTTGACCTCAAATTTCATTTTCCCAATAGCAGTGCAGGCTGATATAAGAACACTAATGAATTGATACAGGGAGATGTTAACTGACTTCAATGCAGTAAATCCTCTCTAATGGATGACGATGTGTCAGTTGCCTTGTCTATAAAATGAAAACCAAAAGAGATAATAAATGTAAAACAATTAGCACAGGGTCTGGCACATCAATAGTATTATCTAAATATTAGCTGTTAGAATGACATAAATGAGAGTGAGGAGGAGGAGGAGGAAGAAGAGGATGGTGATGTTTCATGAAAAACATTATGATACATGGGAAGAGAACTGAACTAGAATTCCAAAGGTCTGGGTTCTGGTCCAGATTGTGCCAAATATAAGAGTGTGCCAGCTTGCAGGAATATTTGTGAACATTGAACACATTTAAGCTTTAGTGTTCTTCATGAAAATGAAAATACTAGCTACCCTATATATCTTAAGGGGTTGGTGTGAGGATCAGATAAAATCACAGATGCGAACAGGACTTTGGAAATTGGAAGCTAAGTAAATGTCAAGGGGTGTTACTATTGTTGATGCAAATAACAAAAATATGAAATAAATGAGCTCTGATAGTAATAAGAAATGTGGTATCATTTAATTGATATTAAAAAAACTTTTATAAGTTTTATTCCCTAATTTTGTGACTAACAGTATTATATTTGGAAAAAAATTTACAATCACCAATAATAATGAATTGCCTGTCTTGAACAAGAAATTACCAGGACCAGGCACAATTCAGATCATCTAGGAAAATGTCTTCAACGTCTCCTTCTTAGGAGATGGGCTATTTTTCTTTATGTAATGGCATGCTGGAATACTGCCACATATAGACAGTCTCAGAGTGACAGGGTTCCCTTCAAGTCTCTTGCCAAAAGAGAGATTCTTTTGGAGACTTAGAGAAGAGACCTTGTGAAAATTTTGCCCAGAAAAATAAACCAGAGATATACCAAGTGGAGGTTACATAAGTAAGATTGTACTGTTATAAGATAATAAATAAATATTTCTATGTTAAGAATCTTACAGCTTTACCCAATATTTTCTTTCCTATGCCCTTTTCTCATTTTTGTCCTTCTTCTCCATCTTTTAGCTTTTCACATGTTATATTGGGGGGTTAAAACATCTTTTGAAAAATATTTGGTATAGAGCAGTAATGTCAAATGCAAATAGAAATAGGGAACACTAATGGTACATAGGATCCCTGAGGACCATATATTGACTTAGTTTTAAAATCTTTGGTTTATTGTATTTTTATTTATTTATTTATTTTGTTTACTATTTCTCAGTTACATTTGAATCTGGTCCAGGTTGCACTCAGCAGTGTTGCAGGCTGCATATTTGACACCTAAACATATTATAGTATCTATCTGTCCCACACTACAACTCCATCAGCCTTAATTCTACAAATACCCTTTCTCACTTAAATATGTTGTTTTTGTCTCATTGGCTTCTCCTTGGCCATGGGTGTCTGAATAACTGAGTACCAGGATTATATTGTAAAGTGCTATTCAGTATGTCATGAATTTATGTATTTTTACAATCTTGTGCATTGATGGAGGCTACCGACCAGGTCACCTAAGTTTGATGAGGCTCAGCACCAGGTTGTCTGGGAGTGATAACTTTTGTGTTATAGCCTAGTGAGCACCTATAACAAATAATTATAATAATAATAATAAAGTAATATGACACAAAACATAGTAAATCTTCTGGGTCTTGTTTTATTTAGGACATAAATTTAAATTGTGACCATCAAAAATGTACCATATCTTTCACTGTTCTCTTGCTGTGAAAGTCCATGTTCTTTTGCCTTGTTTCTCTAGTGTCTTGTTTTGTTTTGTTTTTAGTAGATTTCAGCTCTTGTTTTCTAAGAATAGTAAAGCTGAGTTTTGGATTTCTATCTATGTGAAAGAAGAGCCAGAAGAGCTGGAGAGTGGGCACCTAGTGAAACATTCCTTAGTAAATGACCTTGGGGGTGGTACCAGAGTCTAACTTTCTTTGGGTTTCTTTGTCTTTTAGGTATTTGTGGCAAGCCCTCACAAAACTCAGCCAATTGTGGAGATTCTGCTAAAAAATCAACCAAAGCTAATTGAATTTCTGAGCACCTTCCAAAAAGAAAGGACGGATGATGAACAATTCACTGACGAGAAGAATTATTTGATTAAACAAATCCGAGACTTGAAAAAAACAACCCCTTGAAGATTTTACCTAATTTTATGCCATAGGCATCAATTCTATTTGTTCAGTTTATATAAGTGTCATTTAAAAAAAAATAGTGCTTGGGAAGGCATGCACGGGTGCCTATTTTAATTCATTGTTCAGATAAATGGAATATAAAACTTTTAAAATGGAAAAGTTTAAAAAACTAGAATAATATATTATTTTTAATCAAGTTTGTGATTATTTATGTCAAATTAGCAAACTTCTGCATTAGAAACTGACCAGTTTTTATCCACGTATTTGCATCAATTTGTTGTTGCTTTTCCTACCAGCACATTTGAGCTATTGTTTACTGTAACTGCACCAAATAAGAGCTTGGATGATCGAAATGATCTTTTTCTCTGTACTTCTAGTCCTTACTGATTAAGTGCTATGCCCACCCAGTAACTGTGAAAGATCAAAGCTCTTTGGCTGTATTTGCTGGGGATTAAAGAATTTCTTGTCACTAGAGGATAAATTCAAAAAAGATGATCACTTTAAGTATTTTTGTTCATATTTAGTTTCTTTCCTGATGTCCTTTGGTTGATTCTAAATGAGTAGTTCCTAACCTTTGAGGGAAATTAATATTCTTTTGCCATAGTTGAGATTTGAGTTTTGTTCAGGACTGTCTTTTAATCTCCTGACCCTAGTCTAATGATTTCGAGAGCAACCCAACCTCTGCTGGGGAGTTAAAGGGGACCAACCACAGAGAAAGGAGGACTTCAAGCATGGTCCAGAGGAACCTCCAGAGAAGCCTGAAATCCCCAGCGTTAGGTCCTGGCTGGTTCTGCAAGTCCAAAGAGATCTCCTTGCTGCTCGTCACATTGACTTATGCTGGGTCCACAGTTTCTGTGTCCTATTTGTGGCTGCTGTTCTTATGGCCTCTGGAGCAGGAGGCATCGCATAGTGATACCTGATGCCAAGGCTGGGTCCAAAGGTTGCACAGCTGTTTGGATCACTCATTTTCATAGGGAAATGTAGAAGGAGAAAGGGGGAAAAAATAAAAGATAAGAAAAGAGATCTAGCAGGTCATTAGAGGCTTCTTTGCCTAGTACAACAGGAAGCTGTTACTCTCTCGTTCTACAGCAAATTCTTCATAGAAAACCTGTGAGATTCTGTGGTCCAATATACTATTGCATAGTAGGGTAATTAAGGATTTAATTTATGCTCTTTAGAAAAGGCACAGACCTTAACAGGTCATGGTTTATTTTCAGATGTCAGTTGTATAAAAATGATGTATATCTTAGCACTCTTGAATTTTAAAGCTCTATTTACAAGCTATTAAAGGCATGGCTATTAATCTGCATTGTTTTTCCTGATTTCATTTCTAAAACATGTGTTGCTCCTTCTCCCTAAGAACTTGTACATTTTGTAGTCTGGGGTCATATGTTCTTAGCCTGTCTACCACCAGTCCCCATTTCTCCAAATGAAAATGGGAGCAATGAACTTGTTAGTTTTCAAGGACCCTCAGCCTTGAAACATCCCATTTGAAGCATAAACCCGGGAACCAACTCTTTGTTTCTACCAAATCTAGCGATGTTAACCTGCTGGAGGGACCTCCTGCTGTAGAAGTCTAGAAGCTGGCCCGCAGAACGGACAACCCACCCTTGGCCATGGGCAGATTCTTTATATCACAGAGAAGGCAATTCTAAAATTCATCAAGTTTTTTGGAAACCCATTTGTTTCCTGCTGTTTGATAGTGTTAGAGGACACTTATTTCCAGTTAATTGGAAAGCAAGACCTTATCATTCTTCGGGTAAATATAGATTTTTCAATTTCCTGTGGACTAGGATCAGGCCTCCCGTTTCCAGCTTAGCACCCCTAAAACAGGAAATCAACCTTGGAGATGCAGGAAAATGAACATCTGGAGCTTCAGTGGGATGTGAAGATGCGAATCATCAATGTGTAAGTAGACCAGAAAGCAGAGTTGAAAAAGGTTTGTGCATACTTAGTTACAGTGTAAATATTTTCAGAGTTTTGAATTTATAAAAAAAGTCAGATTTAATAAACCATCTTTATTTTTTAATTTTATTTTTTTACCTTTAAAGATTTTATTTGAAGTTTCACAATTTTTGCCCCCAATCTCACTTCCTTCCCCCACCCCCCCACAGAAAGCAATTTGTCAGTCTTTACATTGTTTCCATGCTGTACATTGATCCAAATTGAGTGTGATGAGAAAGAAATCATATCCTTAAGGAAGAAACATAAAGTATAAGAGATAGCAAGATCAGACAATAAGATATCTGGGTTTTTTTCCTAAATTAAAGGGAATAGTCCTTGAACTTTGTTCAAACTCCACGGTTCTTTCTCTGGCTACAGATGGTATTCTCCATTGCAGGTAGCCCCAAATTGTCCCTGATTGTTGCACTGATGGAATGAGTGAGTCCATCAAGGTTGATCATCACCCCCATGTTGCCGTTAGGTTGTGCAGTGTTTTTCTGATTCTGCTCATCTCACTCAGCATCAGTTCATGCAAATCCCTCCAGGCTTCCCTGAATTCCCATCCCTCCTGGTTTCTAATAGAACAATAGTGTTCCATGACATACGTATACTACAGTTTGCTAAGCCATTCCCCAGCTGAAGGACATTTATTTGATTTCCAATTTTCGTACAAATGATGTTTTTACCATTTTTCAACATCTCTTCAGGGTGTAGACCCAGTAGTAGTGGTATTTGCTGGATCAAAGGGTTTGCACATTTTTGTTGCCCTTTGGGCAACAAAACAAATTGCTCTCCAGAAAGGTTGGATGAGTTCACAGCTCCACCAACAATGTAATAGTGTCCCAGATTTCCCACAACCCTTCCAACATTGATTATTATCCTTTCTGGTCCTGTTGGCCAGTCTGAGAGGTGTGAGATGGTACTCAGAGATGCTTTAATTTGAATTTCTCTAATAAGTAATGATTTAGGGGCGGCTAGGTGGTGCAGTGAATAGAGCAACAGCCCTGGAATCAGAAGTACCTGGGTTCAAATCCGACCTCAGACACTTAATAATTACCTAGCCGACTGGCCTTGGGCAAGCCACTTAACCCCATTGCCTTGAAAAAAAATCTAAAAAAAAAGTAATGATTTAGAGCAAGTTTTCATATGGCTATGGATTGCTTTGATCTCATCTATAAATTCCTTTTACATATCCTTTGACCATTTGTCAACTGGGGAATGGCTTTTTAAAAAAAAAAAAATTTGGCTCAGTTCTCTGTATATTTTAGAAATGAGTCCTTTGTCAGAAACATTAGTTGTAAAGATTGTTTCCCAGTTTACTACATTTCTTTTGATATTGGTTGCAGTGGTTTTATCTGTGCAAAAGCTTTTTAATTTAATGTAATGGAAATCATCTAGTTTGTTTTTAATGATGTTCTCCATCTCTTCCTTAGTCATAAACTGCTTCCCTTTCCATAGATCTGACAGGTAAACTACTCCTTGATCTTCTAGTTTGCTTGTAATATTGTTTTTTATGTCTAAATCCCGTATCCATTTGGATCTTATCTTGGTATATGGTGTGACGTATTGGTCTAATTTCAGTTTCTTCCATACTGACTTCCAATTTTCCCAGCAGTTTTTATCAAAGAGGGAGTTTTTATCCCAATAGCTGGACTCTTTGGGTTTGTCAAACAGCAGATTACTATAATTGTTTCCTGCCATTGCACCTAGTCTATTCCACTGATCCACCACTCTATTTCTTAGCCAATACCAGACAGAATAAACCATCTTTAAAGCTCACATTTAAATAAAAATTAAGTAAAGGGCATGATGCATTCTTTGGTCAGCTTCATTCCTCTGCTATCTTCACACTACATGGCTGGCCGTAGTCTTGTTACAGCTTCTAATGAGGGGAAAAAAGCTGAGCTGTTTTTTAGTAGTGATGTCTTCTAATAAGACTTTAAAAAATTTATTATTTATTGAAGACTTATTTGGGGAAAAAAAAAACTATGCCAAACTAAACTTGAAAAAATTTGTTAAAGGAAAATAAATTTTTTTTAGTGTGTTTTTTTTTTTTGGCAAAGCAATAGGGTTAAGTGACTTGCCCAAGGCCACAAAGCTAGGTAATTATTAAGTGTCTGAGGCCAGATTTGAACTCAGGTACTCCTGACTCCAGGGCTTGTGCTCTATCCACTTCGCCACCTAGCCACCCCAAGGAAAATAATTTTTAAAACTCTTCTTCTATATGGAAATATTTAAAAACCATCTAGCCTTTTTCTGAAAGCTTTTGCCTGGAAAATGAATAAAATATACAATCTTATTGCAGTTATACAAAGTTTAAGTAAGATCAAATACAACAAATAGTGTGATGCAATTTTATGTTTATTAAAACTAAAGTTTGTTACATAGCTGTGTGACCTTGGGCAAGTCATTTAACCCCATTGCCTTGCACAAAACAAAACAAAAACCCTATCATTTGAAGCACAAATGTAGTCATTCCAAAAACATTAAAGCACACCTAGATGAAGTCATATGGGTCTTCTACTGACATTTAATGTAGCTGAACCTTGTCTCTTGCTTTTTCATCAGTGCTGAAACTGAGATACAGAAGACACAATAACCCTGGAAACTTTTTCTAACTCATTCCACTGACATATGACAACTTGAAGTTTTAGAATGAAGTTGGATTCTTCAAGGCTGACCAAAGTGTAGTAGCTTCAAAGAAGAAGGGGAAAATCATAAAGTGAAAAAAAACAATTTTAGAGAGAGATGAAAATATAAATGAATGAGTTAAATAATCCACTAAAATGAAAAAGTAACAGATTGACTAAGAAAACAAAACCCTACAATCTCTTGCTTATAAGTAATATATTTTAAAAATACACTGTAACAGCTATACCAAAGTTCTACCTAAAATCTGTTTTTGAGAGAACTTGTAGTAACTAGCCTCTTAATGCAAGAACCATGTCATTCGTCACAATTATCATTCTTCAAATGTTATTTTAATTCTTTATTCTTCATTTTAATGTTTCCATTATAAGAGTACAATGAAAAGAAAAATAAAAAATAGCACCTTTCACTAATGTAATGAGATGATTTATAAGTTGTAGCTATGTATTTCCCACCCAACAATAACATTCCTCATCAGATTAAGCTGCTCTGAGGCATACATTATATTTTGGAAATCTGGATTGTGCTCAAAAATTACCTTGATAAATTCAAGCAATATTTTTAATCCTCTGGGAAAGAGTAGTGGTGAAGAAGGAAAGAAAGATTTAATGATGAGAACAGCCCCAGGATGGAATTTTTTTAAAACTTGGTTTTCATGTTTATCAAAAGGAATATTATATATATGATATGCGAAAAATTTTTCTGCTTGTTCCTTCAAAAAGGATTTTAAGAGGGTATGAATATCACCTATAAGCATCTACTTACTTGCTTTTTTATAGGAAGATGATAGAAGTCTTAAAGAAAAATAATGATTCTTATTCAGCATAGGGACTCAGGAAAGAATGGCTAGAAGATTCCAAAACCACGATTGGGTTTTTATTTAAAGAGTTACAACAAAAGAATTATAAAAGTCATATGTTTAATATGGAAAAAGTTGACCTGAGACTGTAAAATCTTGAGAGTTTTACAGGAATAGCTTGAACTCAGTTGGAAAGAATGTACTCTGTAGATAGCAGAAAGTTGGCAAAGATAAACTCCTTCCTAATTTTTGGTATTTTATAACTCAAGTTCAGGGATTCTTAATCTTTTTTGTGTCATGGACCTTCTTGATGACCTGGTAAAATATTTTTAAATGCATTAAGTAAGGTATAGAATTATAAAGGAAACTAATGTTGAATAGTTCTCAAAATATTTATTTTTAAAGACATAAGTTCACTGATCCAGGTATTTATTTTTATTTATTAGTTTGTTTGTCTATTTATTTTTAGGATTTTGCAAGGCAAATGGGGTTAAAGTGGCTTGCCCAAGGCCACACAGTTAGGTAGTTAATTATTAAGTATGTGAGGCTGGATTTGAACTCAGGTACTCCTGACTCCAGGGCCAGTGCTCTATCCACCTAGCTGCCCCCAGGTATTTATATTAATTATATATGTGTGTGTATGTGTATATATATATATATATATATATATGTATATAAAATATTCTAGATGATATATGTTTATGATATATAAATACATATATATATTCTAAATGAACCTTCACTTTGCTATGAAATTCTGCATTTTTTTCTTTTTCCTATTGGATGTGATTAGTCCTCGTTTTCTAACACTATTGTAGATAGGAGTCCCTCCATTTTCACATTGAAAATATCCTCAATCAGTCTGGGGTAACTAGGTGATAGTACTGGTCATGGAGTCAGGAGGACCTGAGTTCATCTGGGACCTCAGACACTTAATAATTGCCTAGCTGTGTGACCTTGGTCAAGTCATTAACCCCATTGCCTTAAATGGATAAAAAAATTTTTAAATTTAAAAAAAAAGAAAATATCCAGAATTCTTTGGTGGCAACATTTTCATTAGAGATAAACCAATGAACTATACTAATATGTTAAAGGTCATGGTCTCTTTCTTTACATATAATTCAGTAAATATATAGACATAGAATCAATACATATTTGTTGGGGACATTAAGGGAAGGAATAGGTCCTTGATAGGAAAATATTGCCATGTTTACTATCTTTCTTTCGCAATAGATCTTGAAAGGCATTTTCATATAGTGTTACCTCTTTTTTGAATTTTGAAGGCCTCCAATTTGGCAGAGTGGATAAAGTCGGGAAGAGTTCAGTATAAATCCTTCCTCCAACACTTATTAGCTGTGTAACCAAAACAATCATTTAACTTCTCCAATCTTCAGTTCAGATAATAGACCCAGTTATTGATATTTCAGTGGGTTATTAGGAGGCTCAGATGAGATAATGTATGTAAAGTGTTAGTTAAATATCAGATAATAATACCTAGCATTTACATACCACCTATATAAGGATCAAATGTGAAATAGTTATCCCTTCTACATTGTGGGGATAAGGGGTGCAGCACCTCCATGATCTGGAAATTTTTGACCCTCCCATTGTACAAAAAAAGTATGAATTTTTTTCTTTTTCTTTTATGGAGGTTCACAGCCCCCAATTGTAAATTTGGCTTAAGTATTTTTCTATGTTGCCTACTGGCTTTTGTATGTCATCTGAGGCTTCCACAAAACTAAAAAATTTCCATTTAATTTCTTGCACATACCTACAATATATCAAAATCTTGATGAAGTCAAGAAATGGAAATAGGAAAACTATGTCACATTTGTGAGTATCAAATGTAAAATGCTCAGCACAGTGAGATGATATCTGTTAAAGTACTCTGGTACATGATAGATAAATCCAATAAGTTGATGCTAATATGTTAAAAGTCATATAAGTAATATACTTTTTTTTAAGTTTTTGCAAGGCAAATAGGGTTGAGTGGCTTGCTCAAGGCCATACAGCTAGGTAATTATTAAGTGTCTGAGAGCGGATTTGAACTGAGGCACTCCTGACTTTGGTGCTCTATCCACTGCACCACCTAGCCACCCCTCATATACTCTTAATAAATACTTACTCCATTCCCTTCCCCTGCCTACCATAGTAGTATGAATGGTTTACAAATATTTCCTTATTTGATCCTCACAATAACCTTGAGAGGTAGAAGTTATATCCATTTTATAGATGTGAAAACTGAGGCAGATAGAGATTAATGACTTATACAAAGTCACACAAATTGGAAAGAATCTGAAGCCAGATCTGAATTCATGAAGAAGAATCTTCCTGATTCCAGACCTAACTATCCATAGTCATCTAATTACTTATTATAATTACTGCTATTATATTATTAAAATATTAAAATTATATTATATTATATTAAAAGAGTATTCTCTCTACTGCCAACAAAAGTTCCAGTTCTTGATTATTTTTGACTTTGTCATTTTTATGCATTTATCTCTTCATATCATTCCTACTTTGATCATACTTGCAAATTTTTCTTCACCTTTGGCTAGATGGTTCACCTGTTACCCAAGTATCACAATATGCATCCTATATATATATATATATATATGTACACATATATATATATATATATATATATATATATATCCCAGTGGCCTTGATGATAAAATCAAATGCTTGTGTTTTTGTTATAAAGAGAGAGACAGAGACAGAGAGAGACAGAGAGAGATGATAGATGGATATATAGATATAGACATATACACATATGTATGTACATACACAAAACTATATGTGTACATGTGTATATATGTGTATGTATACACACACACACATTCTGCCAATTTTTCTCTCTGCTCACAAATTGTTCAATTCCACTGATATTTATTTATCACCTATTGTTGGGTACTGTGAATAAAGAAAAGATTAAAAAAGGCATGGTCCCATCTCTCATGGATCTTACAATCCAATGTATCTTTCAACTAATCACAAATATGCAAGAAAAGAGAGTGAGTGTATTAGTGAGTACCATATGAGACCCAATGTGGAGAACTGTTTACCAACAAGAGGCAGCAGGAATATTAATATTAGTTAATTAATAAATATTAATGGGAGCAAGAGTGTTGGAGTTGGGCTTTAAAAGATGGGGGTACCATGGGGGTGAGGATCAACCTTAATGGATTTGCTTTCCATCATTGCAACAATCAGGGACAATTTGGGGTTATCTGTGATGGAGAATACCATCTGTATCTAGAGAAAGGATTGTGGAGTTTGAACAAAGACTATTACCTTTAATTTTAAAAAAGTTATTATATAATTTTTCTATCTCTTATACTTTATTTTTCTTCCCTAAGGATATGTTTCTTTTCTCTCATCACATTCAACTTAGTTCAGTGTATACCATGGAAACAATGTAAAGACTAACAGACTGCCTTCTGTGGGGGGTGGGGGGAAAGAAGCAAGTTTAGGGGGAAATTGTAAAATTCAAAATAAAATATTTCTTTAAAAAATAAAATACAAGATTGGGGGGAGATTCAATAGGCAAAATGATTGAAAGACTAGTTTTCTACTTCAACAAAAACTAGGCTTCTGACATTTTGTTTGATTTTATTGTCTGTAAAACCCTCTGAGAGTTTACTCATTAACAAGTATGAAAAGGGCTACCATTAACACTCACTGTCCTCTCAGGTTGCCCTTGAGAGAAGATGAAGGGTTAACTCCCTGCCAGTCTTGTTGGATTCACACCAATGGCATTTCCCATAGCACCACCCTAGCCATGGTGAGTAGGTCTCCTGGGCGGGCATAGAATAGAATGGAGCCTCTGTAATCTAAGGAGGCTCTTGGGGGGAGGAGGCAAGGCAGGGACTGTAGACTGTTCTATTGGGGAAAAAAAACCTACCCTTTTCCCGGCATAAAGTGTGACATTCACATGGCAATGACCTTCCTCAGCTTTTATGAATGAGACTCTGTCCTGTCAAAGAGGTGCAGAAGAGGAGGGGTGAGCCTCATCTATGGCAGTTCCATTTAAAGCTTTGTCTTTTACCTCCCATTTGTTCTTAGCTAAGATTCACTTTATTCTTTCATAGTGACCAAATTGCTACTTAGGTTCAAAACCCAGCTTGGAAGTTACCTACATCATCAGAAAATAAACACCTGAAGGGATGCAGGGTATATGTGATGGTCTAAAAACTCATTTCCATTACTAGAACAATCTTAAGATTCCCATCCTCATCTCTTGGGAAAGTAATTTATGAAGACATGATGGATTTGGTGTGCAGATCTCAGCCGGAGACAGTTCAATCGATATTCCCAGGGTTCTTCCCTTTTAGAGTCAGACTCTTAAGTTGGACTCTCCTAGAGGTCATCTAGTCCAAAACCTATCTGAAATATTAATCCTTTATAGCAACAAGTTTAGCCTTCACCTTTCCTAGAGATAGGAAATTCACTTTTCCAGGGACAACCCATTCCAGTTTTGAACAGCTGCGATTTTCAGGGAAATGTTTTCCTGAAAGGCCAAAGTCATCCTCCCTATTACTTCCATCCATGGGTTCCAGTTCACACTTCCTGTGCAAATAAGAGAAAATTGAATGCTTCTTCATGCGATGTGTATGAAACTATTAGAAGCTAGGTTGGCTTAGCTTCAATATTTTTCTTTGATGTAAGGCAAGGTTGGGGCACCTAGGTGGCACACTGGATAAAGCACCAGCCTTGGAGTCAGGAGTACCTGGGTTCAAATCCAGTCTCAGACACTTAATAACGACCTAGCTGTGTGGCCTTGGACAAGCCACTTAACCCCATTTGCCTTGCAAAAAACCTAAAAAAAAATATAAAGTTGATATAAGGAAAGGTTCAATGGTATGGATAAAAGAGGTAAAAGGGAAATAATTCTAAGGCATGGATGTCCAGCCTTTTAGCTCTTCTGGGCTGTGTTGTCCAATAAAAACTTTTTAAGGGCCTCATATAGAATTTATGAAGACAATGTAACTCATATTACCAATGAGTATGATAATAAAATGTAAAAATGCTGTATGAATGTACTTTGAGGGCCATATGCAACCTGAAGGCTACATATTGGACACACCTGTTCTTGGATAAAAGCATAAAGCAACAATAAAAGTTTTTTAGAAACGTCTAATTCCTTCAACATGATTATCCTTTAAGTATCAGAAGATGATCTCCTACTCTATTATGGATATGAAGATGAAAAGGCACACTCCCTTACTTCCCCTCCTCTCCACCTAGTGCAAGTCTTTAACTTGGGAGGTCCTTATTCAGTTTACCAAGATTGTGGAATCTACAATGGCCTGTCCTCTATTCCTTTCTTCAGTCTTACATGTCCCAAGTCAATCAACCTATTTTTTTGCCCCTGACTTCCTCATTTACATGCACTTCTTCATTATTATCTTCTGTTTTTGTCCTAGGCATCTCATTTGTCTGCTGCCAAATATGCTTCCCTATCTTTAAAAAAAAAGCCACCGTCCTTCAACTTTGTCTGTTGTCTACACCAATTATATAAAATCTTCATTAAGCATCTATTATCCTCCCCTAAAATATTCCCCTGGATATCAGAAAAACTTGGAAAAACTTATGTGAACTGAACCAAAGTGAGCAGAACCAGAAGAACATTGTACAAACAACAATGTATGCATCTATGAATGACTTAGCCATTCCCAGGATTAAAACAATGCAAGGCAATTCCAAAGGACTCATAATGAAAAATGCCATCTCCAGGGAAAGAATTGATAAAGTCTGAATGCGGATGGAAGTATATTAATTCCACTTTTTTTGTTTTTTTCTTCTTTTTGGTCATGATATGGCTAACATGGAACTGTTTTGCATGATTACACATAAATAAACTAGATCAAATTGCTTACTATCTCAAGGAGGGGGAAGGTAATTGAAGAAGGTAAAAAATTTAGAACTCAAAACTTTTTTTAACAATGAATGTTAGGGGCGGCTAGGTGGCGCAGTGGATAAAGCACCAGCCCTGGAGTCAGGAGTACCTGGGTTCAAATCTGGATCTCAGACACTTAATAATTACCTAGCTGTGTGGCCTTGGGCAAGCCACTTAACCCCATTTGCCTTGCAAAAACTAAAAAGAACAAAGCAAAAAAACACCCAATGGATGTTAAAATTTGTTTTACATGTAATCAGAACAATAAAAAATATATTTTTTAAAAAATTTGTATCCTGGAAAGGATACAAATTACCTCTAACTTGCTGAATTTAATAACATTTTTCCCAGGCCTAACTCTTCGACTTTCTTTTGATATTTAACACTAACTCTCTTGCCTTTTTTGAAACTAACTTCTCCCTTGACTATCAGGGGTATGTAGTCTTTTTTCCTTTTCCTACTTATCTATCATTCTTCCTTCAACCTTCCATTCAACCTTCCTTGAGGTTAACTCAAGTTGACAGTGTTATTATTTTTTATTTTTAATTTGTTTTCCCCCAGCTACATGCAAAAGCAAGTGTTAACATTTACTTCCAAAATCTTGAGTTCCAAATTGTCTCCCTTACTCCCACCCCAACTTCCTGCATTGAGAAAGCAAGTTACTTAGTGGAGGTTAAAAGTGTGTGGCCATGAAAAGCATTACTACGATAGTTATGTTGTAAAAGTAAACATAATCCCCCTCCGAAGTGAAACCTCAAAAAAACATAAAGTGAGAAAAAAAAAGTGTGCTTCAGTCTGTATTCAGACACCAACATGGCATCTGATGGATAGCATTTTTTATCTTAAGTCCATCAGAGAAATTGCTTCAAGATTTTTTTCCCAGTTGTTATTGCTAGTTGTATTTCCTTCCATCCTATTCCCCCCAGCCCAAACAGTGTTCTTTCTTTAGCCCTTCTCCCTCTGCCCTTCACTTTCTATACTCTCTCCACTAAAGATATCATTTGCATTCAGAATGGATCCAGAGTCAAGACAATCTATTTTGAAATCCTCTCTCATATACTTACTAGTTGTATGCACTAAGACAAGTCACTTCACTTTTGTCTGACTCAGTTTCTCATTTGTAAAATAAGAATGATAATAATATTCATCTTCCAGGGTTGTTGTGAGGATCAAATAAGATATTGTTAAACACTTTGCAAAACTTAAAGCTCTACATGCTAGTATTGCGATAATGATAGTGATGCTGATGGTGGTGATGAGGATGTATGATCTGATTTTAAAATTCTGAAATGAAAGTCACGGTCATTTCTGCTGGAATATTGTCACTTTAAGCAAATGTGTGTATTTTTACACATAAGGAACGATCTATATATCTAGCTAGTTGATAGTGTCGAAGAAAAGAATGCCAGCATCCAAAGAGGCAAAATGTGAAAATCATTGCTTGAAGACTTAAGGGACCAAAGAACTGGTTAAATGTCCGGATCAGCAATTTCATTCATTTAGGGATGATGCCGCCCTCTAGTGTTGAAATAAATATGGTCCTACATTGTTAACCACTGTGCAACACTTTATCTTTAAAATTTTATTTAATTTTATAAAATTAAATTATAAATTTAAATTATAAATTTTATAAAATTTTATTTAATTTTAACAACTACATGTAAAGAAAATTTTTAACATTCTTTTCAGTTTTGAATTGAAAATTTTCTTCCTCCATCCCTCATCTTCCCCCTCCTGAGACAATATGCAATTTGATATAGGCAATAAGCAATATGATACATGAGCAATCATACAAAAAAATTTTTCCATATTAATCATAACATGCAACACTTTTAAGCCAATAGGTTGTCTCTAGATTTTGTCATAGTGCATTCCAATCCTAAAATGAATCCAAGTAGGTCATATTTCCCAATAGGAATGAGAGTTATATTGCTAGCCAAGTAATAGATCTTTTCATCTTACATATCCTTAAACTTGAATAAATGCAATATATCTAAAATGATTTGATTGATGACAATTCTTAGGAACCCTATGTAAAATTTCAGGGAATTAATATATTTATTTATTTGTTTGTTTGTTTATTGCAAGGCAGTAGGGTTAAGTGGCTTGCCCAAGGCCACACAGCTAGGTAATTATTGTCTAAGGCTGAATTTGAACTCAGGTCCTCCTGACTCCAGGGCCAGTGCTCTATCCACTGCATCACCTAGCTGCCCCAATATATTTAATTTAATGATACTATTGTCAGAATATGAAATGCAGCTGAAAAGATAGCTCCCACAAAACTGGTCTATGAGTACATCTATTTTGTTCGTGGGCATCATACAGTCAATGAACTAGGTTGCTCTTGGGAAATGATACTACACCCTCAATGGTCCTGGGCTTCTCCCTGAAATAAATTTTCTGAATACTAGTGTTCTTCCAATGATATCATTTGGATGCAAAGCATGAATACCACAGTCTCTGGAGAATTATAATTACAAGTCACCTGCAGAGCAATGCCCAATGGATAGGATTAGGCTGCATGGCATTTTGTAGGAAAAGCCAAGTAAAAGATAGGAACCTAAGCAATGTAAACTTATTTAGAAGAAGGCTGTCAGATTGTTGCATAGACTTACCTATGGAGGTCTGAAAGAGTGAATTTGAGTCACACTGAATGTGAAGGTTTTCCATCAGTACCTTTGCAGAAGGTACCCACCTCAGTGACATTACTAGTGGGTTGAGGGCAGCTAGATGGTGCAGTGGACAGAGCTCTGGCTTTCGAGTCAGGAGGACAGGAGTTCAAATCTGGTCTCAGACCCTTGACACTTATAGAATGGGTGCTTGCACCCAGGACCATCTCCAGTCACCCTGATTCATATCTGGCCACTGGACCCAGATGACTCTGGAGGAAAAGGTGAGGTGATTTAGTTTAAGATTGCATAGCAGCCCCTTGCTCAAAACCAATTCATGTACTTGTCATGGTATCACCTCCCTGATGTCATGGTCTTCTTCAAGAATGAAGGACATCATCATCATCACTAGTAGATTGAAGTATGAGGTAATTTTGTAGGTTCACAGAGAGAGCCAGCAGAAGGCAGTTTGCCAGGGGTTTAAGAGATAGTGGGTAGAAAATACCATCTGTATCCTGAGAAAGAATTGTGGAGTTTGAACAAAGACCAAAGACCTTCAATTTAAAAAAGTTATATTATGTAATTCTGCTATGTTACATACTATGTGTCTTCCTTAAGGATATGATTTCTCATCACATTCAACTTAGATCAATGCCTACTATGGGAATGATGTAGACTAACAAACTGCCTTCTGTGGGGGGTGGGAAGCAAGATGGGGGAAAAATTGTAAAACTCAAAATAAAACCTTTCCAAAATTAACAAAAAAGAGAGATAGTGGGTAGTGAGCAAGTAGGACTTGTTTGGAATAGAGACTTCCTGAAGTGTAGCAGTTAAAGGGAATAAAAAGATGAAAGTGGCATTGATCAGATAGGACAAGAAGGCGCATTATAAATATTTGGAAAAACAAATATGGTTTTAGGAAAATGGTAGAGTCTGTTTGGAGGGATAAATTGAAGATTCATTCATTAGGTTTTTCTCTTGATGTGGGTAATGAAACTATTATTTTCTATTATTAAATTAGATTCAGGTTTTTCTTTTCTATTTCCTCACTCAGAACCAGTCCTCCTGGTCAGTTGGCCAGGCCATTCAGGACATTCTGGATTGACAGATGATATTGCTTAAAGTCTCCAGGTTCATGTAGTGATCTTGGGTGAGACCCTACCCAACTAGAAGAATTACATTTACAGACTATTCTAGGTGAATTCTTGCCCTTAGGAAATAAGCCCTGGTCCTTGGAACACTCTAACAGAATTTAGGGTGACCCAATTCATGAAGGAGAAAGCCAACTAGACAGGTCTGGGTAGAGATGGATTCCATCCAGATTGGTGTAGGTAGCTTAATCCCATTAGCCCACCCCCCCTCATTAATATGCTCATACCCTCATTGTTCACCAATTGTTGATTTTCACCTCCCAAGGGAACCTCCTTTTCCAAAGGTCTTCAAGCATTTCAGGATAACCATGGTTTTGTCTTTGGTTACCAAGACAGATCACTGATCAACAATTTATTATTTGCCTAATTAAATTAGCTAATTTATTCATGACCCAGAAACTCATTCATCACTGATCCACTTGATCTATCTATCCTTGCTGGCTATCATTCCCCATGTCTTTTCCCTTTTGTGCTTAAAGGGCCATCTTGAGGAGGCCATCTTACAAAAGATTCCTCTTCTTTTTCCTTCTTAACTGAAGTCTGTTCAATTGAAACTGTTTTCTCCAAAGTTGCCAATGGTCTCTTTTTGTCTTCACTTCCAAATTTTCTCCCTTCCTCCACCCATTGAGAAGGCAAAAAAGTATGATTCCCATCATACATATGAAGTCATGCCAAACAATTTTCACATTAGCCATGTTGTGGGGGGGGGAGAAAATAAAGTGAAAAAAATACACTTCAATCTATACTCAAGTTCATCAGTTCCCTCTCTGGAAGTGGATAGCATTTTTCATGAGTCCTTTTGGGTTGTCACACAACCAACAATCTGTTGATCGCCTTTTCTTAATCCTCATCTTTATCTCTCTGCAGCCTTTGACACCATTGATCAGTCTTGACCTTAATTCTCTCTGGGGTTTGGGGAAACTTCTCTCTCCCCGTTATCCCACCTGACCACTCCTGCTGGGTTTCCTTTACTGGCTCTTCATTCAGGTTATGCTTCCTCACTGTCCATGTGAGGCTCTCTTCAGACTTTTTTTTTTTTTAGGATTTTGCAAGGCAGTGGGGTTAAGTGGCTTGCCCAAGGCCACACAGCTAGGTTATTATTGTCTGAGGCTGGATTTGAACTCAGGTACTCCTGACTCCAGGGCCAGCGCTCTATCCACTGTGCCACCTAGCTGCCCCCCAGGTCTTCTTCTTCCTCTACACTATTTCACTTGATGATCTCATGTGGATTCAATTATTCTCCATGTCCTTCCTCTGAGAGGATCATTAGATTAAGTTCCTAGAAAACAAGCACTATTTTTTTTGTCTTCTCCGGGACTTAGCACAATAGCACGGAAATCCTTTGCTCTTGACTGAGCAAAATTCTGAAGTGGGAAGGAATAGGATCAAAAGAAGTCAATCATTCAATATCCACTTAGCACCTATGTCGAACCTGGTATTGTGCTTTTTGGGAAATAGAAAGGAAGGGGAAGGATGCAAGTAGAGAGGGCAAAGGAAGACCTTAGGGATGACTTAGAACTCCTGTGCCCTCAGGGAAGGAAAAGATGGTTGATGATGCTACATTCTGAAGGACTGAGAAACTCAGGTCAAATGGCCTCAATTATGATAAAAATAAGCTAAGTCAAGTGATTGCTATATAACACACATTATATGTACTAAATGCTAGAACTATTAATACAATGTTAATAAGGCAAATCCTGCCTTGAAAGAGCTTTCAATTTTTTTTAAAAAGACTGTTCTGTAGTTCTCCAGCCAGGAAGTAGAGTATTCAGGCCAGATTCCCCCTCATTTCAGGTCCCACGGCTGATTTCCAACTTGTGCTGCGTTGGCCTAAGACAACTAGGGAAGTTACTCTTCCCTACCCCATTGCCCCCTCACAATGATCATCATATTGGTGCCAGACTTAGTGGGAACACCAAGTCAGCTTCAGCCCCCTGGCAAGTCAGACCTCATGTTTCAAGGGATCCTCCAGGCTTCCACCAGCAGGAACTTATATTCTAATGGGAAGTAAGAGGAAGACAACACAAAGGGGCAGTTGGAAAGGGAAGGGAAGGGAGAGAAAGGTACTCCTACAGAGAGGGATCAAGAAAGAGAAGAGGGGGAAAGGATTGGAACAGATGTTGCAGAGATTCAGTAAGGGCAGAGAAGATTGCCAAAGATCAAGGTGACGTTTAAATTAACAAATTTGTAATTAGGCAAGTAATTTCATGGGTTTCTCCAGCAACTACCTTCAGTCCTGGAGCAGGATGAGAGAAATTAGATGGTATGAGATAACAATAGATTTGCATTGTCAGAAATGGTGAAATTTCAATATTTGAACTCAAAAGTGGGTTTAGAGGCAAGTGAAGCCCAAATGTGGGAGATGAACTGAATAAATAAGCATGGTATGGGTAATATTATTTGCTGTTCAATCTTGTTCAACTCTTCACGACTCCATTTGGAGTTTTCTTGGCAAAGATACTGGAGTGGTGTTCATTTCTTTCTTTACAAATGGTGAAACTGAGACAAACAGGGTTAAGTGACTCGCCCAGGGTCACACAGCTAGTGACTGCCAAATTTGAACTCTGAACCTTCCTGACTCTAAGTCCAACACTATACCCATTTCACCACCTAGCTGTGCAGTCACCTCAGTGTTGAGGAAAGAGTAGGATCTTTGATGTGGAGAAATATTAAGAGATGCTGGGTTTTAAAGTGTTGGCCTAGACCAGTGTGAAAGAGGTCATTTAGCGCTAAGGAGATTGGGGTTATTGGTGTAACTGTTGAAGTTTCCAAGGATGGTGGCAGATAATGGGATGCAGAGGTAAGTTGTAGGACACTAAAGTGAGTGAGAAAATTGGGGGTCTATGAAATGAAGTCAGCAGTCCCTAAGATATTTTTTTGTTTTCCCCCTTTTGCTCTAGTTCTTTTACAGCTTGACTAATATGAAAATATGTTAAATGTGATTTTACATTATAACCTACATCAGATTGTTTGCCCCCCCCAGGGGGGGGGGCTTGGGGAGGAAAAGAGAGGGATGGAAAAATGTGGAACTGAAAAGCTTGCAAAAGGATTAAAGTTTAAAACTTTTTTTGCATGTGAGTAGAAATTTTTTTTTAAGTGATAAGACTTCTTTCAATATAAATCTTTAAATAAAAGGTTATGACCATAAAATAAAGCACACTGGACTCATCAGAAGCCAAAAGCCAGGGTGCCAAATGCCACTCTGGTAGGGTCTGTATTTCTCCTACTCCCCTAGAGCCTCCATTTTCATTCAGCAGTAATATCCCATTGGATGGAAATGAGAGGAAATGAGGAAAAAAGAGATTTAACAATTTTGTTTCCCAGATTATTACTTGAGAAATGAGTTTTCAGCCTCCAAGCTTTGTCTAAATCTTAGTTCTTGTCATATCCTACCTACCTCATTATTATACTTATCTGCAGATATCTTAATCAACTATTGTCACAAATATAAAGCAGTCCCATAACATTGAATAAACCATTAATGAAAATTTTAAATGACAAAATTTAACTCAGATACAATGGATAGCATTGGTAAAAACTTATTAGAGAAAAGATCTTACAAAGTTTGAATGAGTCTGTACCCTAGTGCCAACTACTTTTTAAAGTGCTGTTTGTGTTCAAATGTTTGAGATTGAGCTGGGGATGGAATTTATCATGAATTTGTTGTTTCTTGTCTCTAAAAATAATCAACTGGGGTGGCTAGGTGGTGCAGTGAATAGAGTACTAGTCCTGAAGTCAGGAGAACCTGAGTTCAGATCCAGCCTCAGACACTTAATTGCCTAGCTGTGTGACCTTGGGCAAGTCACTTAACACCACTGCCTTAAATAAAATTTAAAAATAATCAGTTTAAAAGGGGGACAGATAACACCTGTGAAATGAGAATTCGACAAGGAAAAAATTCCTATCTGCTAAACCTCAGTTTTAGTTTGGAGAAGCTTCCTCTATGGCTTGCATGGTAGATTTTGAAAATATGGCATCAGAAACAGTTAAAACTGTAGTCTACTGTCCTTATCCAAACAGAAAATTTGCTGGCAGCTAAAATGTGGTAACCACCTCGTTACCTAGGTAAATGAGGGATCGTGGAATGGCCAATGTAGTCTTGGCACTGAAGCCGAAGCCGTTCTATTTTCCATATAAAGTGCATTCTCCCAGGCCTCCTCAGGTATAGCTTTGAGGCAAGGGGTTGAGGACAGGTGGCTGTTCCATCTACTTCAGTTCCTGGTTCCCCTCTAACTGTAACACCAAGCCAGCTTGGTGCTCTTCTCTTGTGTCCTTGAAGTACTCACCAATGCCAATCTTTTATGGGCAATAGGGTGTGTAGTGTAAAAACAACTTGCCCGGCCAACTTTTGGGAATAGATGCCAAGTTTCTCAAGAGCTGGCTCATGTCCTGTACTTTCCCCTAGCAAATGGCTTAATGTCACCCCCTTCAGGTTTCCAGAGTTTTCCTCTCCCTCTGAGGGCTCCTTACTTTCTCAACCCCCAGTAGATTTTGGAGATAAACTGACAAGTAAGGGACACTATCATTAACTTACCAAATATATTGTTTAACTATGTCTGTATACTTTTCATGTATTTGTGATGATTCATTGGCTCAAAGCAGAACACTTCTGGTTCTACTAGACATGCTGAGTTATCATTTACAAAGACAATGACTTCTGGAGGAAGACCCCTTTATTTTGGATGTGGTTCCCTGACTTTCACTCTAAATGAAACTTTAAACAGCTGAGATTCTGTGAGCAAATCCCTGACCCAGACATGCACCAATGGTTTAGCATTAAACTTACCGTGAGAAAATCTTTGGGAAGGCTAGGGATGAGCTGAGACAATCATATTTTTGACTGGCAATATCCAAGGAGTAGAGCTTAGTGGATAGGATGGACTTGGGAGTGTGACCTGGGCAAGTCACCCCAAGTTGACTTACAGCACCTAACTGTGACCTCATAGTTGTGAGGATAAAATGAGCTTAGTAAGTGTTTTGCAGTCCTTAAAGTGTACCACAAATGTGGAATTCTAACAGTAGAAACTCTCTGAACTTGTTTTTCTCATCAGTAAAATGAAGAAAGTAGATGACAACCTTTAAGGTCCCTTTCAGGACTAATTCTATGATTCTATTATTGGTTTAGACTTAGGGGGAAGAATTTTCATTACAAAAGAAGCTAAAAGGCACAATGACTTGAGATCACAAACTTCTTGTAAATGCCAATTTATTAGCAGAAAAATGCATTGGATCTACAATCTCAGTCTTTTACTAATCACCATTATCACAAGACAAAGATGGATATCATTTAAATTCAGATAGAAGCTGAAGTTCTTTTTCCTTAAATTAACCAGAAAATAAAAACAACACCACACAACCATTTGTTTTTACATAAACATTGAAGTTTGTTATTTCCCTTGAGAACTAAAATTATACTAGACTGAACCTTCAAAAGATTAAAACAATGCCATCTCCCATATACAATCAGATTCAATGCAAAGGGAAAGTATGTCATTTAGCCTTTTGCCACTTTATAGTCTAGTCAAAAATAGCTATAAGGAAAGCCACCTCAATATGAGCTGTTTTTCAGTCATGGCTACAGAAAAGTCAATGTCAATACTTTGGGGTATATGCAATAGTCACACAGGCACATATACACACACATGCACACACACAAAAAGTTCACACAATTTGCACAGTAGCCCAATTTTAAAGTCCTTTAAAAAAAAAGGCCACAACTGTAAAGAGAATTAAGATTAGCCACTCTGATGTAACATTCCAAATAGTCATTTTTTAAAAAGACTCATCTGCTATAACTTAAGTTACTTCCCATCGCATTAGGAAGACATCTAGGCATCTCTGTGACACCAATCCCCAGGATGCATAAATATGGTGGAGTGGCTATCTAGTCAAAAAATATATTTTCTTTAAAAACAAAAAGAAATATGATTATATGATAGAAAATAATCCCCATTTTATTTTTTTTAGGCTTTTGCAAGGTAAATGGGGTTAAGTGGCTTGCCCAAGGCCACACAGATAGGTAATTATTAAGTATCTGAGGCCAGATTTGAACTTATGTACTCCTGACTCCAGGGCTGGTGCTCTATCCAATGCACCCCTAGCTGCCCCAATAATCCCCATTTTAAATAAAATTATATAAAAACTAAAATGTAGGCTTTAATAGATCTACTATCATCAATAAGCATTAACTGAATGTCCACTGTATGCAAGGGATAGAATCAAAACAATCTGAGGGCTATAGGCGATTCACTTTAAATAGGATTTCCTCAAAAAACTTAGAAACAACCCTTATGACCAGTAATTGGAGTGTGGGTAAATATATTTATCTCTATAAAAAGATACTATTGTCCCATTAAAAAACATGCCTGAAGAGCGCCAAAAAAAAAAAATAATGAAGATATACAAAGTAGGGAAAGTAGAAATACATTCACATAAACTCTGGTTGAATAAAAAAAAAGTTAAGAAACCTTTTAAAGTTCATAATGAAAAAAATAAGAGGTATCAAAGTACTATTTTGTTTACATTTATACGATTTAAATTTTTCAACCAAAGTGTTTGGATTTCATGATTTTATTCCTCCTGCTCCTAGTTTATATTGTTAAAAGACTTAAATTTGTAATAAAATTATTTTAGAAAAAAAGAAAAGATACAAGCAATCTATCAGATATCCAGTATCAGCTTTTTATTTATTCCTAAGAGATTTCTCTGGATGAATTAGACACTTATTTTTGATTTTTAAAATACTTTTTCATTGGACAAACATCTGAAAAGTTGATTAAATGGTTTAAGAAAGAAAATCTGAAAATTATTTATAAAATGTTCTTTAAAAACTTCATTATGAATGGAGTGAAGTATTAGTTTTGAAAGTGTGCAAATTAAGTGTTTGGCAGCATTAGTTCTGCCCCCTCTTTAAAAATGATATGACTAGCCCATTAAAAAAGCTGATTTCCCCTCACATAAAACTTTTTTTCCCAAAGGCATTTTAAAATGAAAAAAAAATTATAGGATAATCTTAACTTTAAGATGTTACTTGATTTTTTTTTTTTTAGGTTTTGCAAGGCAAATGGGGTTAAGTGGCTTGCCCAAGGCCACACAGCTAGATAATTATCAAGTGTCTGAGGTCACATTTGAACTCAGGTACTCCTGACTCCAGGGCCAGTGCTCTATCCACTGCGCCACCTAGCCAACCCAAGATGTTACTTGATTTCGACCCATTTACTTTTTTTTAGAACTAAACAAGGAATTCCAAAATAATGTATATGTACTTTTTCACCCTATAACTAACATCTTTTCTTTATCAGAAAATGTAGTTGTTAAAAACTACCATATGTATAATGGTTGGTAGGATGTCTGCCCATAGGATCCATGAAGTTATTTATTTAGGAGAAAGCAGGAAAAGGTTAGTCATCTTTGTTCTAAGAAGCAAGGCAGATCACTGCACTTACATGTCTACATACCTCCTGAGATTAGAATTGTGACTCTACCACCAACCTGAACTACACTAACCAGTATTATAAAACTAATGACTCTAGATACAACCAGTCTAAAAGGTCATTTTTTAAAAAGTTCATTGCCTGAAAATTCTTTAGTAGTTCTTCCTATGGTTAATGTAAGTGTTAAAGTGAATATCAGTAGTGTAAAGAGCTGTTACTAGAACTATGGGATATAGTTTCCATGTAGAATAAAAAATGTATTTGTCTATACCCTGATTTCTTTTAGGCCCATACCCTTTGAGGAAGATGCTTTGGAGATGCAAGACTGGACTGGACTGAACTGACCAATGCAAGATTATTTCATATAGCCTTTTATGCCTTTGGTCTCTGAGTTCAAATTGATTTACATGGCTTTTGTAATACAAATTTAAAACTGATGCTAAACAAGTACAAGTATTCTAGGATACAAATGACTGAATTTCTGATGCCATGTACAGATAGAATTTTGAACAGTTCTTAGGTGTAAAAATCCGTGCTGATTTAAGAGTTAATAGACAATTCTGAAAAATGAAAAATGAAAAATGAAAAACCTCTGGGTAGATTTATAGATTCAGGATCCAAGTTGGTTGAATATATTAAAGGAATTCATGTATAAATTCCTTTGGCATTTTAAAGCTGTCCATTGCCACAGCTTATCCTTTTAAAACGACTATTTGGGATGACAAACCCAACCTCCTTTGGAGGAATTTAATTCCTGAACTCACCTTTTTTAGGGGTGCTTTGACCCTGTGGTCTCATTATACCTCTGGGGTCTTTTTTCATCCATGTGATTTTCCAGGTTATGATCTACAGATCATTGAGGGTGACAGATTCCAGACAAATCAGAGAACTATGGTCTGAAAAACACTCAAGTTAGTGATAGCATCTGTGGGGCCTGATATCCAGGACTAAACTGCACAGGCAATTTTCCCAGGAAAGAAAATAGTTGGTTATTTAACCTTCAGAGAAGAAGAGAAGCAAACAGGTAATCAAGAAAATTGGGAGGAAATTGGATAGAAATTACTCAATAGTAAATGAATTATTGCCCCCAACCAGCCAACAGTCATTCTGGGAATTTGGCTCCTGAAATTTCTTTGCTGAAGAGAAGCACTTCTCAAGGTAGTGAGCAAAATCTTTTATTTGAAAGGTGGTACAGGAAATATATGGCTCTTGAAGTTAAGAGCTTAGCCTTCTGAAGACCACCACTTAAAATAAAAAAATTCACTTTTCTTAGTGTGCTTGGTAAACCAAGGTGCTAACTTGACTCAAAAGGGGCAAGAGAAGGCTTCACTCACAGCTTCAGTTCAAAGTAAAAATGCCCAGGTTGTGGCACACATGTTGGAGGATCAGATAAGAGGCTCACCATAGATTCTGGAAGGGATTTCTGCATCGTAGAGAGCCCAGGGAAATTAAATGCAGAGGCAGGATTTGAATTTCGACTCCAGAACTGGGGCTCTTTCCACTGCCTCCAGCTGATTCAGTGGTACTATGGGTAGCGACAGAACAGACTAAATTCTATCTTCTAGCATTCTATTTCTCAGCATGAAACAAAGAAAGCTAAGAGACATCCTTTATAAATATCCTATGTTTAAAAAGAAAAAAAATCTGAGAAAGCCTCCAAAACAAGGCAAAAGCTCCAGAAGAACTACAATGAAATGATATACATAATTCAACCTACTCAAAGTATCCACGTGGTAGAAAAGATCTATTGAACTTGGATCTTTGGCCTTTAGCTGAAGGGGGGTGGGGGGGAGAGAAGCAATAGGAAGACGGACAACAGTGGATTTAAAAGGATAAAAGAGAATTCTCATCTCCAACTCTGTTGCAGAAAAGACAAATTCCAGCTAAGTCTGTTGGCTAAATAAACATCCACTGCTGCTAGTACACAAAGCTGCAGTTTCAATTTCTGTCACCATTTAGAACTTAACTCAAGTTTGGTTTTGTTCATTTTTTTTTTTAAATCTGCTTTAAAGCTTCAATGAAAGAAGTTTACTAAATAAGTTATTTAATGTGGAAATTTTTTTCAGAATAAAACCATCTGCAAGAAAGTAATTTTGAATATGAAAACCTACCAGTTAGGGAAAGTAAAACAGAAACTTTTAAAACCATAATCTGTATGCAAACTAAACTTATTAAGGGTAACAGCAAATACCATTTAGGTACTTTGTTGGGCTATGGCAATCAATTAGCCCTTTCTAATTGATGTTCTATGGAAATCTCTCTTAGAACTTTGAACCAATCTACCCTTTGGGGTCAAGGAAAAAGTTGGGCACAGAAGTACATATTCATCCTATAAATGCTGCTCAATTGAGTTTGATAAAATATTTTTCTGGAAGACACAATACTAATTCAAGACCAGTCACACAGATGCCTATGGAAAATATATTTTTGAACAAGATTATTACTTTTAGCTATAAGGAACATTTTAGTATGTATGAATATTGCTCAGAAAAGGGCTTAATTCAAAATTTTAAAAAATTCCTCTTGAAAGATTGTCTGGATAATTGCTATGTTTCATATGTGCATGCTTTGCATTTCTCCACTATATGCTCTTTCTTCCCCATCTCTGTATTTGCCTGAATATATTATCCCCAACCAAATAGCAGAGACTAGTTGAAAACTGGGCAGAGGAAAGGGCAAGACTAGAAAATTCATTTGCTATAATGGAAAAAAAAATGGACAGAAATGGAGGCAGTTCTTCAGAATATCAGTGGAAGTTCCCTTCTCAGTCCTGGAAAAATGAAAAAAAGGGACCAAATTATCCCACAGATATTCATAATAGGGCCAAGACTAAAGCTGATCATTTTCTCAAAAGGGAATTTTCTAGGAATTCTTCAGCAAAGAAAAATGGGAAGGAGAGCAAATAGAAATGGAACCTAAACTCCATTTAAGTGTTTGCTTTTAAGATTGTTCTAGCAATATCAATGTCAATGAATGCCATTTTTTTCAATGCCTTCTTTTTTTTTTTTTACTTCAAAGTTATGAGATTGTCAACATCATTTATATGGAACAATAAGAACCAGGATAAGCAATTCTAAAGTACTCATTAAAATATTTTAGTGTGGTAAATTCTATTATTAAAATCATCCTCAAATTTAAGGAACATTTTTTAATAAGAGTATCCTTTTAAGAGATAGTGTCAATGAACAAGAATGTTGTCATGGAATAATATTTTCTTCCTGCTGTCACCATAGTTCAGTGATAATTCACTTAAGTCAAACTGACCTGTATTTTATCAAAAGATTTGGGAAAAATTAATGATCATTTTAGAAACTAATTTTCAAAATGGAGATCATGGCTTATCAGAAAATAGCATACTTTCTAAGAATCAATGAAAATGGAGCAGATACTATTGATTAGTAAACCCTAGGCACAAACTTGGCCTTTAGGGAGCACACTAACTCTTACAGGTCATGAGGCTGCCAGTTATTTCTTTATGGCAGTTAACCACACAACAATCTGAATGAATCCCTAACCTTCAAAAGGATAACTTCCTCACTTCTAGAATCTGGCCCAGGATAACTAGTTGATCCAAACTCCACATCAACCTGAAATCAGTCATCCAACAGTCTTATTCATTGTTGATACCTCATTTAGTGTAATAAAAAAACTACTGTACTCTAGAAAACACAAGGAAATCTAAAATGAAAATATTTTCATTAACATTATTCACATCCCAGTAATAAATTAACTTTCTTAAAAATACTTGTCAGTTATTCTCTAAACTCCATCCTTCTTTGCAAGAGGCAACGAGGATGAATATTAAAGTGCAATAAAAATCTTCTCGGGCTCCTTTCTGATTCTGGAAGAACTTCCTTTTCTCTTAGTGGTTTTCAAGACATAACTTCTTGTTTTGGTGTCCTTCTTCCATTAACTTAGGTTTCAAAACACCATCTGAAGCACAGGAAGAAAATACTTTTAAACACAGTAAATGAACTGAAACAATAATATTGGAAAACCAAGGCATCGTTGAGTCAAAAGAAAAATTTAAAATGTTGTTTATTATTATTGAAGTTGAAATTCAGGTTGTCAATTTGTAAATTGGAAGGATGAAGCTTGTTGGCCATGTTGACCTTTCTAATCTGGATTAACATTCAGATTTAATTAATCTATGGTCAACATTTCATACATGAGTCAGTGCAAAAATGTTACTCATCCCAGGGAATCTAAACTCAACTTGCAACTTTTTAAGGCATGCTTTCTATTTTATTTATTTTTTATTTTTGTAAGGTTCGGTCACACTGCTAGGTAATTATTAAGTGTCTGAAGCTGGATTTGAACTAGGCCTCCTGACTCCAGGGCCAGAGTCTATCCACTGTGCCACCTAGCTACCCCTATTGCTTTCTATTTTAACTAAAACATGTATTTACCTAAAACTTGATAAATACTAAAAGGTTGGAATTACATTTTTAGTTTACTCATTATGTAAAGCAGATTTTATCTAATTATTTTCAAATACATTTGTAATGGCAAAATGAGTTTGATTTGTTGTTTCTACTTATAGTGGTTGTAATTATGGAATAAATATTGTTTGCTGCAACATAAACTTATGTTTAATTACACCAAAGGTTTTTAACTCTTTGACAGTCTGAGAAATCCTAGAGAGTCCTTCTCAGAACAATTGAATTTTTAAATTCTTAATTGAAGGAAATACTAAATTTCAATTAAGTGTTTAGTCAAAGGGGCAGCTAGGTGGTACAGTGGATAGAGCACTGGCCCTGGAGTCAGGAGTACCTGAGTTCAAATCCAGCCTCAGGCACTTAATAATTACCTGTGTGGTGTTGGGTAAGCCACTTAACCCCTTTGCCTTGCAAAAAAAAAAAAAAAAAAAAAAAACAAACTTAAAAAAAGAATTTAGTCAAATTAAAGACATAATTTTTCCCCTACTCAAGTATAGAGACCCTCTGAAATCTGTCCATTGACTCTGTGGATTTAGAATCCTTGATCTAAAATGTGGTCAACCAAAAGATTCACATTATTCAAATTTTTACAGAATTATACAATAATCTTCTTTGTTATGAGAGTGTAAAGTCATAGAATGTCAGAATTGTGAGAAACCATGGAGATTACTTAGTCCAACCCCCTCAGTTTATTGATTAGTAAATGGTTCCAGTAAATTTGAGTGAATTGATCAAAATCACATTGGTATCCGAATTGGGGTGTGAACTTGGGTCTTTTAAATCTTTTTTTTTTAAATTCTTTTCCCACTATATATAAGGATGTCTTTTTTAGTCCTGATGTACCTTTTGAATCCAAGATTAAATTAAATTAGCTAAAGCATTAGTTGTACTGAATCATATTTGAATTCTTTGAAAACTGGAAATCTAGGTGTGAGACAGAATAACTCTTGGTTAAACAGAATCTTTCTCTCTCCCTCATCATTCTGGATAAATGAAACTTACTTTGTTAACAATGCATATATTTCCATCACTTGGTTCTATGAAGTAAGGCTTTTATTCACTACAGTAACTTAAAAAGTTTTTTAAAAAACTTAAAAAGATTTTGATATTGGAGACTACCTTTATCTGTTTTAATAATTAGTTGGAACTAAAAGAATAGATTTGACTTATGAATTTGGTTCACACATAAGGTGTGAACCATCAAACCAAAATCTATTTATTCAATAGATATCTACTTAGTAAAAAGAAAATATCCTGTAACATCCCTAAGACAAATTCATTTCTCGAATTTACACATCACTGTACTTAACGAAGGCTATTTGCCATTATAATATTTATACTTACTCTCTATGGTTTCAGACTCATTTAATCCCAGCACATGAGCTTCTGTTGGATTCAGTTGCCACTGTAAAAGGCACAAACATTTCATTTAAATGAAAAAAATTAAAAAGTACTGCAATGCAATTGCAATTAAAACAATGAAAAACAAGAAAGGGAGGGTTCTGATGAACTCCTCAAAGTATTTTCATTATAGCTCTGCATAACTGAGGGCTTTCTTATTGTCTCCAAGAAACAACCAGAAGTGCCTAGAAATTATCCAATAAACCTGCTCATTTTACAGGCTAAGAGAAGTGAAAGGAATTGTTCAAAGAAAAGAAAAAAGCTTTACACTGGTTCCTGGACAAGTAGGAGGCCTTTATATAAGCACCTCTTATGTACAGAACTTTTTTACCCTGTGAGGTAGGTACTATTGTTAAGCCTATTTACAGATGAGGAAACTGAGGCATACAGGGGTGAAGCAACTTGCCCAGTCACACAGTTGGTCATTGTCTATGGTTGGATTTGAACTCAGGCCTTCTTAACTCCAGGCTCAGCTCTCTGTGCCTCTGGCACCAGGGGCTTCAATTTTTTAATGAAGATATTTTCTGATGAAAAATGAGGCATAATGTGACCAGAAAGGACAGTGATCATTGTTGGAAGGGTTGTGAGAAATCTGGGACATTTACACTGCTGGTGGAGCTGTGAACTCATCCAACCTTTTTGGAAAGCAATTTGGAATTATGCCCAAAGGGCAACAAAAATGTGCATACCCTTTGATCCAGCAATACTACTGGGGCTATACCCTGCAGAGATGATGAAAAAGGGTAAAACATCAAGCCACAGGGCAGACTGGGGGGGGGGGGGGTGTCATCTGGCCTCATCAAGTCTTCAGGTGCTGAGAGGCAGAGGAGACCGAGATCGATATTTGTGAGGTCCAGGGAACTGAAACCTAACACACTTATTATCTTTACTCTATTGCAAGAACAAGGATTTGTGGCAAAAAGACAATCATCAAAAAGTCTATGCTGACATATCATTACAATTAAAACAGAAAAACAACTGTAAGAAAGGTGTTTTTTACAATTTTACAATTATTGAAAGCCATTTTTCCAGGGAAGCAGTTGTATATGGATGATATAGTAAATGAAAATTCTCAAGAAGGATTTTGGAGCTTTTGACCATGAACAGCATTGACTCTTTGCTGGAATTTTTTTACTAAAAAAAAAAGCTCTAAGATGTCTAGACAATTATATTAATTTTCTTAAAGGTTAATTTCCTTTTTTTTTAGGACTTTGAGAGAGAAATAAGAGATGTTCCTGAAATAATTCAGTTAAAGTTATGATGTCTGAGGAGAAAGAAATATGCCTGGAGTAGAATCAACTTAAATTAAGTGATAAAAGATAAAGGGAGTGCCACATCTTTAACTACCCCTTTCCCTCTGCAGAAAAAAGGTCAAGTGGTCCAGGGAATGTGTTTGGGGTGGGGATATGAGAAAAGCAGTACAAGTTCTGCATGCACAGATATTTGCAAATCCAATTCAAATGTGACTATCTGAATATGAAATCAAGCCAACTATCAAAATTATCCTAAGTGCTAAAATAGTTGGCAAGTCATGCTTTAAAACATGCAGGAGGGGCAGCTAGGTGGCAAAGTGGATAAAGCACCGGCCCTGGAGTCAAGAGTACCTGGGTTCAAATCTGGTCTCAGCCACTTAATAATTACCTAGCTGTGTGGCCTTGGGCAAGCCACTTAACCACATTTGCCTAACAAAAACCTAAAAAAAAAAAAACAACCCCCAAACCATGCAGGAGATATCTTAAACACATATTCATCTACTTACTGTAAATTTACTAACACCTTCAAGTTCCTCAAACCTCATGTAAGAGATGTCTGCCTTCTTTTTCCCAACATCTACATCTCCTGCATAGATCTGTTTGATACCTGCCCCTTTAATTAAAGGTACACACTCATCACATGGGCACTTAGTCACAAAAATCATACTTCTTTCTTCTGGTTTTATTTCTTGACACCTGGGAAATAATGAGAAAAAACTTAGGAACTGTTTTTAAAGAAAACTTTAAACACTCTGAGAAAAATAAACAAACTGGTCTGCTTAAAATTATACCCCAGCATTTAAAAAATTGTAATTAAGCTTACTATAGGTGAAAAAGCACATTTAATTTAAATACATTCCCAAAAATTAGTGAAGACTTTAAGAGATGGTAAGATTTGGTACAAATTCTGAATACACTACATAAAAAACAAATGGAAAATACAAAAGAAATGAAAGAGGAAATAGTAAACTTATTATATGCACAGAGAGGTTACACCTTTTAATATAAAACTGCTTTGGGGGTTCAATGCAATTCCAACATTATAAATCTAAAGAACACTATACGATAGAAAATACATAAAGATTTCAAAGGGCAACAAAAATGTGCATATCCTTTGCTCCAGCGATACCACTACTGGGGCTATACCCTGAAGAGATGATGAAAAAGGCTAAAAACATCACGTGTACAAAAATATTCATAGCAGCCCTGTTTGTGGTTGCAAAGAATTGGAAATTAAGCAAATGTCCTTCAATTGGGAAATGGCTTAACAAATTATAGCATATGTATGTCATGAAACACTATTGTTCTATTAGAAACCAGGAGGGACAGGAATTCAGGGAAGCCTGGAAAGACTTGCATGAACTGATGCTGAGTGAGATGGGCAAAGCCAGAAGAACACTGTACACCCTAACAGCAACATGGGGGTGATGATCAGCCTTGATGGACTTGCTCATTCCACCAGTGCAATAATCAGGGACAATTTTGGGATATCTGCAATGTAGCTCTGTATCCAGAGAAAGAATTGTGGAATTTGAATGAAGACCAAACACTATTAGCTGCAATTTAGGAAAAAACCCATTATCTTATTATGTAATTTTGCTATCTCTTATACTTTATTTTTCTTCCTTGGGGATATGACTTCTCTCTTATCACATTCAACTGAAAGCAATGTATATCATGGAAACAATGTAAAGACTAATAAAATGGGGGGGTGGGGTAGGGAAGTAAGAATGGGGGAAAATTTGTAAAACAAAATAAATAAAATCTTTCTAAGAAAATACATCAAGATTTCATCTGTGCCTTCAAAGAGTTTATAGAGCTTATAATCTAACAGAAAAAGGGCTCCTACTCTCTAAAAGAGCTAAAAAGCTTTTCTCCTTTTTTTTACATTTAAGCTTTGAGCTGCATTTATTATAACCTGATTCTACCATATTACCCTTGTCCAAACAGTTTATTTCACAAAAACTAAATATAGCAAAACAATTCCCCCACCAAAGCAGCAAATGTCAATAATAATGAAGTGTAAACAAAACAAACACAACAGATTTCACAAGCCAAATTCTTGCAAATTTTGGCAGGCAAACTCTGGGTTTGGAAATAAGAATACTTTGAAAGGAGGTCCCTCACACTCTGCTTTTCTCCCAGAAGCCTCAGTGCAGATGATGAGGATTTTAAGTTGTAATATTAATACTGACTAGGAATGACAAGCTCCCCATTACTAGCATACACTTGGTTTTTGGAACAAGACAACAGAATACAGAAGCCCTAAAACTATGGGTTCTCTGCTGCCTGAGGGCCAGCCTCTCCAAATCTGCAAAGGGAAAGAATCAACACTAGTGGGGACCAAATAAGGAGTTGCAGGGGATATGACCTGCACTGGTGGAGAGAGCACCCACGATGAAGGGAATTCTTGAAATAGCAAAACAAACTCTATACACTCATATAGGAAGCAAAGGTTATCTCTACAGTTAGAGACATGTAAAGTGAGCACATCCTAAAGCAAAACTTTAGTGATTCCAGGGTACAGGGAAAGGGAAGGGAAGAATGGAAGAAAATGGGGACAGACAGACCAAAAATGGAGAATTTGGTTTCCCTTCATTGTACTTAGCATTGCCAGGAGAAAAAAAAAAAAGTTTTGGAAAATGCCTTAGTCAAGGCATTTAATTAAACAGGTCATTCATAAACAACCAAGTTGAGCAAAAAGAATCCTAATTTTTCCTGAAATGTCTGTCTAGTGTTTAAAAAATAAAAGTTTTTCAAAAGTGTTTCCAAGTCACCTGCTGCCCCAGACTCCCATTTTTATTATATTACCCACATGCAAAAACATTCCCATACCTAAATGTCAAGGCATTCTGTTCAGCATGGATAATGTATCTGAATTTTCTGATCTCTCGGTCTTTCTGTTTGTCATCCATGTGTGGAAAGTCAGCATATTCTGATCCAACAGGAAAGGCATTATAGCCACATCCTATGAAATACATGGCCCCTGTGCCATCACAGGTTTTCTGAAAATATAAGCAAACAACTATTATGTATAATTTTAAACTTATTAAGATATTTTAAAAATAATTCAACACACATATATCACACTCTCCAAAGTCATCATGTATCACTAAAGTATCTAGTATAATGCTTTGCACACAGTGAGTATGCACATATTTTCTTTGACTAAACCATCAAGAAGTAAATTTGAAGTTAAATTTTTTTTTGTTGAAATGTGATCTTACCAAATTATGTTCCAAGGGGATAAAAAAATCACAACCAGATAGTGTTGGGGATTTCATACCCAGTATGTCATATTTGGGACTGTTCCGTAATTGCTTACTTTGACCAGAACTTTTCTAAAAGGATTTATAAACTCCTGGAATTCATATTCCTTGATTACCCCCATATCTAATAGTGTTTGAGATAAAAAGGAACTCAAAAAATGTCTACTGATTTGAAGATGTACTGCAAGAGATATTTTATGTTGAGACATACATTAAACATGATTTCCTTTCAATAAACATGTCTCCATTTCCTGATTTTCTATTTTCTTCCTTTCCCAATCACATATCACACTTGTGATGGGGTCTTTCCTTTTAAGGCTTAAACACTTGAAATTCTCCCATGCCCCCCCCCCCCAGTTGGGCACACCTCAGCTGAATTCAGTCTAGGGTTCAAGTCTTAATAAGATGGCGGATGGGATCAAGACTACTAGGTGTCCAACCCACCACCCCTTCCCCCAACTCAGGGAGAAAACATACAATCTTTCCCAATCATAAGAATAAGAAATTTTCCCTTCTATAACTTCTCAATCTTTCCCTTAAAAGTTCTTTCTCTTCTAAACTCTCCCTGAACTGTGATTTTTTTCTCTTTAAGAGTCCATCTCTCAAGTGGAGCCAAGATGGTAGTGGGAAGGCAGGAATTACTGGAAAGTTGTTCCCCAAAAAACTCCAGAAGTCATCAAATTATGACTCTGGCCAAAATTTAGAGGGGCAGAACCCACAGAAAGACTGAGTGATACAATTCCCTAGTCTAAGACAACTTAGAAGTTCTGCAGGAAAGGTCTGTTCCATCAGGACCAGGGGTTGGAAAGTCTGCAGCCACAGTGCAGCACGGCCACCAGGACAGGTGCCTGGGTCCATAGCAGAAGGGGCTGTTTCCAGACCTCTTGGCCCAGGGATCATTGGAAACAGCTGGAAGAGCTCTGTGGAAGAGCTCTGCCACACCAGACTAAGTGAGCAGCCCTGCAGGGAGAATCTGGAGCGGGAGTTGGCAGAGCCAACCAGCACGTCCAGAACTCTCAGCCCATAGACACTAAGGGGGTCAGGGGACACTTTAGAGGTCTCTCTGCTCCCCCTGGGGCAGAATTCAGCTGTTTGCCCATACCCAAATCCAGGTTGAAGTCTGGGCTCCCACAACACCACCATAGCTGAGCAGGGACCTTCCTCACAGCTCCAAGGCAAAGGGGAGGGCCTGTGACCATCCACATACCAAAGCACAGACAAGAGAGCAGTCAGAGCTCTCATAAGACCTTGGAGGAATTAAGGTCTCTGTGAGTTGTCCCTAAAACCCCCCAAAACCTTGGATATGTGGTAAATCAGTCATAGGCTGAGGAAATGAGCAAACAACAAAAAAAGAAGAATCTGACCATAGAAAATTACATGGAGGACCAAAATACATATTCAGATGATGACAAAATTCAGGCTTCTATATCCAAAACCTCCAAGAGAAATAAAAAATGGGCTCAGGCTATTGATGAGCTCAAAAAAGACTTTGAAAAACAAATTAAGGGAGGTAGAGGAAAAATTGGGAGGAGAAATAAAAGTGAGGCAGATAAATCATGAAAACCAAATCAGCAACTTGGTGAAAGAAATACAAAAAATACTGAAGAAAATAATATGTTAAAAACCAGTTTAGCCCAAATGGAAAAAGCACCAACAGAAAAGGCAAATGAGAAGAATGCCTTGAAAAGCAGAAATGAGCAGATGGAAAAGGAGATAAAAAAAACTCTGAAGGAATTAACTCCTTCAAATGCAGAAGGGAACTAAAGGAAGCTGATGACTTTACAAAAAATCAGGAAGAAGAACTTCCAAAAAAAAGCAAAATGTGAAATACCTCATTGGAAAAACAACTGACCTCAAAAACAGATCCAGGAGAGATAATTTAAAAATTATTAGCCTAAAAAAAAAAACAACTATTGGGCTACCTTAAAGTCATGATCAGGAAAAGAGCTGAGACTTCATTTTTTCAAGAAATAATATAGCAAAATTGCCCTGAGATCCTGGAAGCAGAAGGTAAAATAGAAATTGAGGAAATTCACTGATCACCTCCTGAAAGAGATCCCAAAAAGAAAATTTCCAGGAATATTATAGTCAAATTCCAAAACTCCCAAGTCAAAGAGAAAATACTAAAAGCTGCCAGAAACAAACAATTCAACTACCATGGCTCCATAGTCAAGATTACACAGGATCTAGCAACATCTACATTAAGGGATCGTAGGGATTGGAATATGATATTCCGGAAGGCAAAAGATCTTGGCTTACAACTGAGAATCAACTACCTAGCAAAACTGATCATCCTCTTTCAGGGGAAAAGATGGACTTTCAATGAAACAGGGGACTTTCGAACTTCCCTATTGAAACAACCAGAGCTGAACAGAAAGTTTGATCTTCAAGGACAGGATTCTGCTGAACCATAAAGGAGGTGGAAGAGAAGGACTAACTGTATGGGAAGAAGGTACTGATAACTCATATGAACTTTCTCATCTATAAGAGCTGTTACAAGGAGCATATATAGACAAGGCACAGGAAGGTATAATACAGTAAAAAGATGGAGTCAATAGGTGATAAAGGAAAGTACTGGGAAGAACAGAAAGAGAGGAAGAAGGGGCAAAGATATTTCACATAAGAGTCAAGAGAAAGCTTTTTTCAATGGAGTGGAACAGGGTAAGGCAAGGGGGAATGAGTGAGCCTTCATTCTCATCAGAAATGACTCAGAGGGGCGGCTACGTGGCACAGTGGATAAAGCACCAGCCTTGGAGTCAGGAGTACCTGGGTTCAAATCTGGTCTCAGACACATAATAATTACTTAGCTGTGTGGCCTTGGGCAAGCCACTTCACCCCATTTGCCTTGCAAAAAAAAAAACCTGAAAAAAAAAACCTGAGAAATGACTCAGAGAGGAAATAACATACACACATAATAGGGTATAGAAACCTATCTTACCCTAGAGAAAAATGAGAGGAAAAGGATGGTATAAGGGGGAATGGGAGGAGGGAAGGGGAGAGTAGGTGATAGAAGAGAGGAAAAATCATGGGAGAGGGTACTCAGATACAACACACTTCTGAACAGGAAGAGGGTGAAAGGAGAGAGGGAGGGAGGGAGGGAGGGAGGGAGGGAGAGAGAGAGAGAGAGAGAGAGAGAGAGAGAGAGAGAGAGAGAGAAAGAGAGAGAGAGAATGGAATATATTAGAGTGGGGAGGAAGAGAGTAGAGGGAAATACAGCTAGTGATAGCAAATGTGGAAAAAATACTGAAGCAATTTCTCTGGTGGCTATGAAGAAGAAGGTAACTCATCCCAGAGACAGAGCCACTGGAATCTACACAGACTGAATTTCAGTACACTTGTTTTCTCTTTCACTATTCTTGAGGTTTCTCATCTTTTGGGGGGCAAAGAGTTTATGATTACTCTTACAAGAAGATTATTGAAATAATATAAAATAAACAAAAAATACTGTATCAAAAATAAAAAAGAAAATTCTCATATTGTTTGGATGCATCCCTCCCAAAAAATGCACTTCCAAAAAAAAAAAAAGAGAGAGATCCCCCTGCCCTTTCTACCTTTAACTCTTCACACCAAGACAGCTACCTCCAGCTCAGTAACGGAGGGGCTGAGCTCCACAAGGGGGACACTGAAGACTTACTTCCTCCTCCCTCACCTTCTGAAACTCCTCAGCCCAAGTCCCAGTTTCCTCAGTTTAAAACTTAGATGGAGTCCCCAGACCCAGAAATACCTAACCCAGACCACTTACACAAGACAGGACACAGAATATACACCCTCTGTCCTCCAAGAGAACATTCAAACTCACTCATATACCAGAGTGGATTAATGAAATGTCTTTGTTCTTGGCCAGGCAGCTTAAAAGTGCTGACTCCCACTGTTTTTAAAGTTGACCCCTTTTTTGAACTGGAGTTTTGGGAGGGTTTTAAAAGAGGGTTATTAAAGTTGCTACATTTTGACAAAATCTATACAGAATGGAAGGAATTTAAAAAAAACGCTAAGATTGTTAAATTGGTTTGAGATTTTAAATGCTATTGTTAACACCTTTGAGTTAAAGGAAATTGGTATTGTGTTACTAAGAAAAATACAGAATTATGTTATCAGATATTTACTGATTTCTTTTGAGAAAAAGCTCTAATTCATTTTAGTGTTAAGCCTAATAATTATAACCATTGTATCTTTATGTTGGATGGAGTTTTTGGAATGTGAGTGCTGGATTCTCTGTGCAAGGTACTCTAAAGCTTTTACTGAACTAAACTGTTTGGGAAGGTTAGTTGTATAACTGATAACAAACTAGATGAACTGAGGTTTCATCTAATGATTTAGTCCTTTGCTATTGGATTAACCATGGCATAAATAAGAGTTGAATTGGGGTTTTAAATGTATCACATATATGAGATTGCATTCTTGGAGGACCTGGGTACAACTGATATGGGGGGCTCTGAATGATGACTGAACAAATAGCAATTGTGTGGTCCCACTGTAAGGTAACTTATTGATGAATCTGTGATAGTCTTTTGTAACTGCATAGAGATTGTATTTACAGTATTTGGTTATCTCTTGTGAATATATAAGCTATTTAAATACTGTAATGTTAAAGTTTAGGATGAACATGTGATTGCTTTGAAGGTGTAATAAAGGAAATATCAAAAATTATGACCCCTTTTGGGACAGATCTGTGGATTCATGAATAATGTAATAATGAAGACATGTTTTGTACAATATAGTAATTTGTGTGTTTTACTGGAATTAACATATTGGAAAATTTAAAATCACCTAATATGTTCTAATAGTTTTAAAGAATTCTGAAATTAATTTGTATGTTGGGGTGCAGCGAGGTGGCACAGCAGAGTCAGGCTCCAAGAATAACACTGGCCCTGGAGTCAGGAGGATCCAAGTTCAAATCTGGCCTCAGACACTTAATGATCACCCAACTATGTGACCTTGGGCAAATCACTTAACCCCATTGCCTTGCAAAAAACTAAATAATAATAATAATAATAATAATAATAATAATAATAATAATAATAATAATGTATGTTAAGGATGGCTAATAGCTAAACAAGTTTATGTATAGAAATCTTCCAGTTATATATGTAAATTGGGACTATATGGGATGTGTGTATGTATGTATACATGCATATTCCAAAACTGTGATTGTTTGCTAAGATGTAAATATGAGAAAGATAATTTGACATTTTTCTGTGACAATATTTAGCTTGTTATATGAGAATTCAGATGATAGGCAATCTCCTAGCCAAAGGAGGTGTCTATATGTTATAAAATACAACAGGCTAGAAGAAAGGTTCTCTAACCAAGGGGAATCTGATATACTATCATTATATATAGAGTAGACATGATTTCAGACAAAGGGATGTAGGTCTGGAGATCAGAGGCCTCGGGTAAGAAGTAGGAGATAAGGCATGTAGAGCCAGTCATAGTTAGAATTCCTGGTTTTAGCAAGGACCCAGGAAAGATACAGAATTTTGGGTAGGGGAATTCATTAATTAGGACCCCATTAAGACTATAATTGGAATTTAGTGAATTAGACTCATTCAAAATTCTAATTAGGTAAAACAATTATTTTAGATCATGGGACTTTTAATCAATTTTCTCTTTTTATGTCAGATACCAGGATGCTCATTAAAAAGGAAGTGTTACTAGATCAATGTGTTGTTCTTGGAGCCAAGGAAGCCAATGGGCTGAAGATTCCAGGTGACAGGATGTGCAGTAGAAGGGCTGCTTTTCAGTACAGCCTGAGACTGGACCCTTTGAGCTCAATTTCCCCAAAGTGACATTTGGATAATGTCTCACCTGGTAGAATAAATCTGATCTAAAACATTTGACTACTCACATGACCTCTGACTGGACACTGACATTCAAAAATTAGATCTATGAAGGAATTTTCCTTTGATGTCCTGGATCTTTATAGTAAGAAGTTTTAGGTCAATTGGATTTAATAGCCAGATAGGTTAGGTATGTGGCTCTGTCACCTGCTATCGGCTACATGTTATGATAGGAATTAAATTTCCTTAATTTTTATGTTAGGGGAATATTTAGGTAGGAAGAGGAAGGGGAAACTTTTCAGTTTCAAGGTCTAGTTTAAGGAAAGGACTATGAGTCAGATAAGTACATCTGGAAAAAAAGGAAAATCTATGGTATATCTGGGAATATTTTGGGTAGGAAATTCCTTTTGGTTAAGGATGTTTGAGTCACTGAGTCATTATTGTAATGAGAGCAAAACGTTAAGACTGTTACAAGCTTAAGTTAATGTGGTAATTCTCAGTGGAGTTTATTCACATAGTGTAGCAGTTAAGGAAATTTATTGTGATGAAGTACGTATGTCAATATGACTGTAAGTAAGGCAAAATGTAAATTGTAATAAGCTCCACAATTTCATTGTCTTGTGATGAAAATATGTGTTTTGATCTGAGTAAAATGTTAAGTGTCTTTACCAGAAAAGAAGGTCACCTGAATTGGAGAGGACTTTTTTGAAACAGATTCTGAAGACCTTGAAGGAATTAAGATTTCTGGGGGAGGTGTCCCAAAAACACTCTAAAGCTTGGGAACAAACTTTAATAAAACAAAACCAAAAGAATGATAAACTAAGGGGAGGCTAGGTGGCGCAGTGGATAAAGCACCGGCCTTGGAGTCAGGAGTACCTGGGTTCAAATCCGACCTCAGACACTTAATAATTACCTAGCTGTGTGGCCTTGGGCAAGCCACTTAACCTCATTGCCTTGAAAAATCTAAAAACAAAGAATGATAAACTAAAAGAAAATGTAAAATATTTCATTGAAAAACAACAGACCTGGAAAACAGATCTAGAAGAGATCATTTAAAAATTATTGGGCTACTTAAAAGTCATGACCAGGAAAAGAGCCTGAACTTCATTTTTAAATAAGTTCTCCAGGAAAATTGCCCTGATATCCTAAAAGCAGAGGGTAAAATAGAAATTGAGGGAATCAACTCCTGGAAGAGATCCCCCAAAAAACTCCTAATAATATTATAGCCAAATTCCAGAACTCTCAAGTAAAAAGAGAAAATGTGACAAGTAGCCAGAAAGATACAATTCAAATGTCATGAAGCTACAGTCAGGATTACACAAGATTTAGCAGTTTCTACTTTAAGGGTTTGGAATATAATATTTTGGAAGGCAAAAGAGCTTGGATTATAACTGAGAATCAACCATCCATCAAAACTGAACTCCCTCTTTTTCAGGGGAAAAGATGGACATTTAATGAAATAGGGTACTTTCAAACTTTCCTGCTGATAAACAACCAGAGCTGAACAGAAAAGTTTGTTGTTTGAATACAGGACTCCAGTGATGCATAGAGAGGGTAGACGGGAAGGGCAAATGATGAGAGACTTAAATGATGTTAAACTTTTTGTATTCTTGCCTGGGGACATGAAACTGATAACTCATGTGAATTTTCTCATTTATTAGAACAGTTAGAAGGCACATATATAGACAAGGAACAGGAGGAAGCTGAACATGAAGGTGTAATATATTATAAAGATGGAGAAAGTGGGCAAAAAAAAGGGGGATGTATTGGGAGAAAGGAAAAGGAGAGATAGAAAGAGCTAAATTATTTCCAGCAAGAGTCAAGAAAAAACTTTTGCAATGGAGCAGAAGGGGGAAAGGTGTGGGAGAATGAGTGAGCCTTCATTCTTATTAGAAATAGCTCAGCAAGGAAATAACAGTAGGATATAGAAAGCTATTTTACCTTAGAGGAATAAGCAAAAGGGAAGGGAGAAAGGGACAGTGGGGAGAGAGGGTGATAGAAGAGAGGGAAGAACATACAACACACTTCTGAAGAGAGTAGATGAAAAGAGAGAGAATAGAATACATGGGAGTGGGAAGGAATTGAATGGAGAGTGGGAAAAAAATACTGAAGCAACTTCTCTGATGGACTTATGATAAAGAATGTGATCCATCCCAGAAACAGAGCTAATGGTATCTATACAAAGACTGAAATACATTTTTTTTCTTTTTTCTCTCTTTTTCTTGAGTTTTCTCTGTATTTGTGGGGGAAGGGGGATTATGGTTACTTTTACAACAGACTATTTTAATAATGTGAAAATAAATTAAATGTAAAAAAAAAAATGGAGAGTAAATAGAAACAGAACTGCTAATATTTCTTTCATACTTACAGATTTCCCTTCTGCCCAAATCACAGCTCCAACTCCTGTTTTATGATCCTCTGAAAAAAATCAATAAAAAAAGCAAAAAAGGGCTTAACTTAGTAAAAATTTGAGCCATCAAATGTTTAGAGGGAAAAAGTGCTTTCTTATTAAGAAAAACTAAAATCATAATAAAGTTCACACTCACATAGTGTTTTTAAGCTGGCCAAGTGTTATGCCAGCTTTACAAATGAGGAAACAGACTTGGAAATATAAATTACTTTTTCATATCACATAGCTAAGAAATGTCAGATCCTATCCCATATATATGTATGTATGTATGTATGCATGCATATATATATATGTATATATATATATATATATATATATATTTTACAAAGGTTTTTGTTATTGTTTCATGGGGATAGGTGCAGAACATTTTTGATAATTTAAGTAAAATATAATTTAAAAAAAGCAATTCCAAAGCCAATTTAGAAACAGGTCTTCTAACTGCTAAGTCCAGAGTTTTACAAAAGCACTCCACTGTTGCCTTAGAGACAACAGGTCACTCCACTCCCAGGAAAAGTAATGAATTGGAAGTGGAAAGTTTCCAGTGTCAAGTCAGGTGCTTGCATGCCCAAGGTCATCTGGGATGGTCAGACAACCAGATTAAGCTGTCTTTATATTCGCCCTGTAGCTACCCAGATGAATCTGCACAACAGTCAGATACTGGGAAGAACACTGAGTCTGGAGACTGCTATCTTCTAGCTCTGAAACCTTGTGCCTTAATTCTCTCAGTTTTAAAAATGGGGGCATATTTGCTCACAGTATTGTGTTTGAAAATCTAAAAGGCTCCCTGTTATGGACAGTGAGGTAAAACACTGGATAGAGTGTCAGGCCAGAAGTCAAGAACTAAATTCAAATCTGGCTTCAGATACTTAGTGTGTGACCCTGGGCAAGTTATTCAATTTGCTCAACCATAAAATAAGCTGGAGAAGGAAATGGCAACCCATTCCAGTATGCCAAGGAAACCCCAAATGGGGCCACAGAGAGTCAAATACAACTAAAATGACTTGAGACAAACTATTAAGATGAGTGAGATCAACACAACAGTTCCTGAAGGTAGATCACAAGCTAGGTGTAACTTTCCAAATCTTCCTCTAAATTAGCATGTCACAGATACAAATCTCCCCACCTTCCCCCAAAGGAAGAGGATTAAATTACATAAAAGTTACTAAAATGTGGATGTAAGGTTCATATTGCTCTCAGAAATACATTCAGCTCTCACCTCCCATCATTCTGGAATACTCAAGTCATAAAAAAGACATAAAAATATTATAGGAGGGGTGGTTAGGTGGCGCAGTAGATAGAGCACCAACCCTGGAGTCAGGAGTACCTGAGTTCAAATCTGGCCTCAGACACTTAATAATTACCTAGCTGTGTGGCCTTGGGCAAGCCACTTAACCCCACTGCCTTGCAAAATCCTAAAAAACAAAACAAAAAATATTATAGGAATAGACTTGTGAGGAAAGTGCAAGCATATGAGAAACAAATACATTTTACAAGTTAAACAGTTGCTACAAAGCTTATTAAAAAAGAAAATTTTAAAACACATTTTGTCCCTTCCCTGTCATTCTCAATTTACCTTAAGAAATAAAAAGCTGAATTTGTGACTTCAAGTTTTATGTCTAAAGCAATTAAAAGAAGTCATAAACACAAAACATATTAAGATTGAAACTTCTGTTCTAAGAAAAGTTGTACTATATATAATAAATTGAAATCTGAAATAGAAAAAAATTCAAGTCCAAGTTTTATGGGTCTGCTTCTCCCACCCACCAATATGAGTTAGTTTTAAACTTTCATGGCAAGGCTAACTAGGCCACTAAAAAAACAAAAAATTTTATATTTATATTAGTCATTATTATAAGAGTATTAATAAAGCTAAAGGCAGAAAAATATATAAGATCACTCACAAGTTCCCATGGGAATAGTTGATAACAGAATTAGATAGATCTAGATTCTAGAATTAGATAAGATATAAGAGGGGGGAAAAAAAATCACTCCAAGAACTAAATCTAAATTTATATATCCATCCCATAGCCAATGAATATATAGGTGAAAAAATTTCACTAATACTTCATTTTCAATTTTCCACTTAGATTAAGGAAATTTAGGACAAGATGACACAGGACAGTCACCCAACATTTGTTTCTTTTTTCCTTTTCAAAAAAAAAAATTGCCAAAAAATTAAAAATTAAAAAAAAAATAATTGCCAACTTGTACTTTTCTTTTCTCCTCAAATTCCTTTTGAGGTAGGCGAAGATTTCATCATCTAAACTAGCTAACTAACATTTATATATAGTTCTTTATGGTTTGCAAAAAACCTCACAATTATCTTACTTTATCCTGCTACTCCCATTGAACACATGAGGAAAAAAAAAGTAGACAGGTTAGTTATGTGACATGCCCAAGGTCATGTAGCTAGGTGATGTTTGAGATTAGACTGGAAAATATATCTTCCTAACTTCCAGGCCCAATGGTACCACCTTGCTGCTAAAGATCAACAAAATGAGTTTGGAAAAATTATTAGAAGTCAACTCTAGACCATCAGCTTAATACCCTTTCTGTAATTTCAGTTTTATCATAGGCACAAAGTACTGAGTTATTCATAACCAAGATTACCCAAATAGGATCATATTAATATGTGGCTTCCTGGGCTTAAGCAAACAAGGTAGTTATGGATTTTTCATTTGAGAATTTCAATTTGATGACTGTCAGAAAGAATAAGAAAAATGTCTGTCAGTTCTGGTTAAGAAGAGAATGAATTACAAAAATTTTCATTGAGGCTTTTTTAATAGGTATAAGGACTAGACTTGAGATTTCACCAATATAGGAAATTACTAGGGTAAGGAAATGTCAATGCATATGCTCACCCTCTCTGCAAGGTAAATGTCAAAATATTCATCTATACAAAATTTAGTCCCTTTTCTGGAAGTCTCAAGCGATGGAAGAAATTTCTAAATATACTTTCATCTAATTCTAAAATTCTATTGAAACTCTTCTTGCTATTCTAATCATCCTCTCGGCTGACAAGTTCAGATTTATAACAACTGAGGAAAATGCTGTCCCTAGTAGATTCTAAAGCATTGACTTATAGAAGCTAGAAGAAACCTTAAAGATTATTCAGTCCAACCCCAATATTTTTTCAGATGGTTTCTCTTAAGATGTTGTGATATTTTATAACCTCTGATTATGGCTTCGCACAACTCAATTTAGAAGTCTCATCTTATAGATTTCTGATATTAAAAACAGTGAGTGTAAAGCACCTTGAATTGAAACTTAATTTTATGATAGAAATAAAGGTACTTAAAAGCTTATCAAATCTACAATTTCTAATCAAAAATAACAGACTGTATTTGCTTTAAAACAGAATCATTTATGCCTGAGTAACATGAGGCAAAAAAGCCCAAAGAAAATGAAACACATTGTTTTTGTTTTCTCTAGTCAAAACTGAGATAAGTTTTATCATCTGTATCATTCACAATCAATTTGAAATAAATTTGTCATAATGACATTTTGGATAAAATAAACGTTTAAATATATTTTAAAATCTGTGCCTTAATTAATAAGAAGTCACATATACATATGTCTACATATGTATAAGAAAGGGAAGAGAGAGTGCTTTTACATTTGCAAAATGTCTTTCTCCTACCTACTCTAATAGATAAATAGTATAAGTATTATTCCCATTTTACAGATAGGGAAATAAAGGTTCTGAGAGATGAAGTCACTGGTCCATAAACAAAAAGCTAGAATGTTAAGAGGAGAATGTACAAGTCTTGAATCTTCTCACTCAGTATATCAAGCTGCTCTTCAAAAACTGCCTTTTACAATTATGAAAATAGCTGTTGTTGGATATGTCATCTTCACTTAGCACTTTTCAGAAAAGGACAAATGACTGATTTAATATCTTTGAACTTTTAAAGGAAATTTTATTTTGAAATGTACTAACTGGAATAACCTCAACTAATTAAAGGGAAATCTGTTTCACTGATCTTTCAAAGACTTATAGTTCAAAGAAGAGAGTGGAATAATAGCAATGGATACTTAATTAAAACAAAATTCTTATCCTACATGATCTCAATTTCCTCACCTATAAAATGATGGGGTTGGACTAGATAGCTCTCAAGGTCCTTTCCAGCTATAGATCCATGATTTTTTCCCCTAATAGAAACTTTCTCCAGAGCTACTAAAATACCAAAATTGTGAACTGAATTTTGCTAACTTTCTCTCTTCTGCCTGCCCTCTGGTGGAGGGGCTAAATAAGCAGTGAGAAGGGTCAAAAGTTAAGGCAAAAAAAGAAAGAATTCAGGCCCAGATAATCACACCCTAAATAATTACAACTTGACTCCATAATTATGACAGATGGATCACAAGCAATCCTAAAATTTCTAATACTGCCACTGCCTAGCCAAGTGTCCCACTCATCTAGGCTATAATGTGACAAACTGTGAGTATTTAAAAGTAAACAAAATGCTAACATGAATTAGCTGAACCGCAGTGATGTTTCTATTACAAATACACTACCAGCAAGCCCCAATTGACAAACTAAGAGCAACTCACCGGTCCGGTAGGCCAATAACCTGGCCTGTACCATGCAGTGCCTTGCAATTTCTTGTGGCAAGCTTTGATTGTGAATTTCATTAATCTGTTCTGGATTGCTACAATAAAATCCGAAGTGTTTAAAGTTGGGCACACTGGAAGCTACTGTGGCCAAAAGTAGAATAAGGTCTTTCATATTTTGCCTTAGATTGCTAAAGTATGGATTTTCACACAGGTTCTCCAAGCCTATAGTCATCAATATTTGCTTATGCATTTCTTCATTTGAAACCAGAAATAACATTTCATATTCCTTTATTCTTTCTTGTTTACATTCAAAATAAAAGTCAGAGTTAAAGCCAGGCTGTGTTTTTGCAATTCTTTGAATAAAATCACATTTGTAGGAGGTTTCCTCTACAAACTGCACCATATAACACACCAAAGGTTGAAGCAAGACGCACACATGGGCCCGACTGTTTGACTTCAACCTTTCCACTGCTTTGGCATCTAGTTTTGCATCTCCGGTACTCAGAGGATTAGAAGCTTCAGTAAGCAAGCTTATTTCTGGATCAGCCGGCCAATAGGAAATTCGGTTTACTCCAGCTGGAACACAAGAGGTAAAAAATCTGAAACATCTTAAACATATCTGAACATAATCTGAAAGATTCTGATACCTTAGATTCTCTGAGTCTGCATCCCAGAGAAAAGGGCTACTAAGAGTAGTGGTCTTCAAAGCACGGTCCTAAGGGCTACTAAGGGGATGAGATGAGAGAGTATTTGAAGCCCTTGAGTTGTAGCCCTATTTATAATGTAGAAAGTTCTTAACCTTGGTTTTTGTAGTAGTTTACAAAATATTTATTAAAACCCTTTGTTATCTCAATAACCTTTTTTTAAAATCTCATAAATCTTCTAATATTGGATGGGGGGGGAGAATCCTATGGTTAAAAAGATGTGGGTGGGATCAGTAATCTCCAAGGCATTTTGTCCCAGAAGTTCACTATTCAAACATTTTTTAAATTGCTTGTGCAAAAACGACATAGGGAGAAGGAAGATGGGAAAGACAAAGTTCAGCAAAGTCAGATCATAGACTTCTTGGACTGCAAAGGAATTATAGCTGCTTTTTCCAAGCCAGTAAGGGCTATCATTCCTTGGACTTCTACAACAACATCCTCTCTTCCTTTCTGGATTAGAGAAAGTGTTCCATGTTCCATTCCCAAATTGACTCTATTAATAAAACCTCCAAATTAGTACCATGGCTGATAAAAACTGATGCTAATGTGTTTTTGTAACAATTAGTCAAGATAAAGAAGAAGGAAAAAATCCTTATAAAAGTTCTTGTACCAGAGGCAGATGCTACAGAAATGTTTACTTCATTATCTTAACAACAGCTAAAGACAGGGAAGCACAATAAAACCAATTCATTATTAAAAGATTTGACTATCTGAGAGGTTCAAATCATATCTCCCTACAGAAAGAGTGAACATATAAAATATAATTTGCATATACAATACGTATATGCAACTACAAGAATTTCTAACATCAAGTTATATATAGGTCTTCCACCTTCCCTTCCCCCAAAAGCATTCCATAGGAGTTCTACTGAAGACCATTTTTAGTTTCCTCCATTTCATTTAACTAACCAAATTCAGATACTTCTTAGTTGAAGGAAAATTGAGCATGCCTTTATTTTTTTAATTCCTAATATAATAATCCCTACTTCTTTTTTTGTTTTGTGTAAGGCAATGGAGTTAAGTGACTTGCCCAAGGTCACACAGCTAGGTAATTATCAAATGTCTGAGTCCTCCTGACTCCAGGGTCAGTGCTCTATCCACTGCACCATCTAGGTGCCTCCAAAACCCTATTTCTTTAAAAAGCCTAAGAAGGCTTTCAGTGTGTTCACCTATTAGAAGCTTCCTGTTCATCTATCTATGTACAATAGTTGGGCCTATATGTAAATATTTACTGAGTTCAAGGGGAATGTCATATGTAACTTCAGATGGATAAAACTAGGAGAAATGAAGATGATATGGGAAGACAAAGAGAAGATACTAGACACCAGACACTAGGTAACTAGAAAATTCCTATTCATAGTTTTAATGTCCAACTTCTAAATTTGTACTACTTCTAAATTTTGAGTGGCAAACAGAATTCATCAATTATAGAAATTCATAGTCATGTAACAAGAAAAAACCAGCAGATAAAATAGGACACAGTGAACATCAGTAGTTCAATGTTTCTCTATGTAAAAGGATTAATTTATCATTTAATTTTGTCCCCCATAGCTAATCTATTATCAAGACCTCTAAATTCTTCATTTGTAAAGTCTCTGCATTTGCTTAATTTCTATTACCATCCTATCCCAGATACTTATCTCTCACTTAGATCACTGTAAGTTTCCCTTAGCAACTTTCCCTCATTTCCTAACCATCCTATGCAACTTCAGCATATCAATCTTTCTTAAAGCACTGCTCTCTTCATGCTTTATCCCTGCTCAAAATTATTCAATGGTTCCCAATTACCAACAGCATGAATCCCCTCCCCTCCAGGAGGTGGACTACAGTCATGAATCAAAATTACAGAAACCAACCATATAGATGGAAGTGTGCTAGCTAATACCTTGTCAGAGCTATAACTAGCAATTCTGGAATTCAAAACTCAAGCATTAAAGATGCCCTTGGATACCAATAGAACACAAAATCCTTTGAGAGAAGAGTCCAGGGACACTACTCTATGGAGGACATTGGAGGAAGAGCACAACCAGGCTACAGATCAGAAAGGATATAAGAATGCAACCAGGATGTAAGGAGTAGGGAGTATCAAGAAGCATGCCATCTGGAAGTCTTAATTTTTGTTAGCTAGAAACTAAACTTAGTTGTTTTCCCCAGCTGAAAATGATGAGTGTTGCCAGCATTCTCAAAAAGCTCTGTATTGTGCCTCCCTTCTCTGCTAGCATTTTTTTTTAAAAGTTTTTGCAAGGCAAACAGGGTTCAGTGGCTTGCCAAGGCCACACAGCTAATTATTAAGTGTTTGAGGCCGAATTTGAACTCAGGAACTCCTGACTCAAGGGCCGGTGTTTTATCCACTGTGCCATCTAGTCACCCCTCTGCTAGCATTTTCAGTGGGAAAGGAAATGAGGCCAAAATTCATCATCAAAGCTTCACCTAATGAGAAAAATATGAGTCTCAAGGAGGAAGCTCTGTCAATAGTTTTTCACCATATATTTCTCCACTCTGGAAATACCCCATGGTTCTCAATTATTGGTTCTTCCCCACATTCAACTTCCTTCTCATGGGCCATGATCATTAATCTTAGGGTTTTTGGTCTAATAAAAAATAGCTACTCCTCACAAAAAGAATTGGGGACTTTTAAGATGAAGAAGAAAAATCCAAATATAACTGGCATTCAAGGCCATGAACAGTTTGTCTTTTTCATGTAATTCTTAATATTTGATAACACAGGGGTGGCTAGGTGGCGTAGTGGATAAAGCACCGGCCCAGGAGTCAGGAGTACCTGGGCTCAAATCCGGGCTCAGAACTCTTAATAATAACCTAGCTGTGTGGCCTTGGGCAAGCCACTTAACCCTGTTTGCCTTACAAAAAAACTGAAAAAAAAAAAAAACAAAACCCCAAAACAAACAAACCCCAAAAAACAATTATTTGATAACACAAACACTCTAGGTCTACTCAATGACCCTTAAACACTACCTGAGTCTTACTACCACTATGACTTTTCTCATGTTATTCTGTCCTAACTAAATTTTACCTATCCTTCAAGATCCATTGCCAACTGAAGCTCTGCCCAAATATATCAACTTAAAATAACCTCTCTTCCTTGAAATCCTTTATATATACTGTATTTCTCATATGATTTTTATAAAACACTGATTTTTAATTTACATTTCATGTGTTTTATCTCCCTTCTAAAGATTTTTTGGAGACAAGAACAATTCTGTAAATCCTCAGAATCTTCACTTCTAGTAAGACATCCAATAAAATTTTTTGCAAGAATTATCTTCTTAGTCATCTACTAGAATTGAATCAAATATTTTAGGATTAGGATTAGACAGCATATTTGTTTCAATTTAAGGCTGAGGAAACTGAGACATAGAGTTTAAAGTGGCCTACCCAAGTTAAGCACACTTGGGACTAGAATGCAGGTTTTGACATACTATCTCCTTGTAGTTAATTACTACTATAACACTGTACTACTATTCTCAGTCAAATTGTATTCGATCTAGCAATGACACCTGCTTCCAATGTGCATTTCTACACTTACCATTTACAATCATTTTCAAACAAGCTGAACATGGTTTTCTGGAAAAATAAAGATCACAGTTTTTCATCTTTGATCCATGTCTAATAAGAGCAATTTGCCCAGCATGTAAATCTTCACTAGAACAATGGAGACCAACAATTTTCATGTTTTTCACCACCACAAGACCAGTTTTCTTCACCTATATCAAAATACAAAATATTATTTCATTAGAGTCGACACGTTAGAATCATACCATAGATAACACTTGGTTTGATTCCAATAGAATAAAAAGAATGGCTTCCTCATTTGAAAATAGTATGAGCAGAAATATCCAGAGGGTAAGTACTGTATCATGTTTACTTTTGAAACCCCAAGGCCTTGCAAAGTCCCTTGCACTTAATGTTAGCTGAGTTTGGTGAATTTATTTTAAATTAACACTGCAAATTTTAATGTTTACTTGACCATGTAGAAAAGTTCCCAATCTATATTCTATTACCCCTATTCCTCATAAAGTTTTATTGCCTTAATTGGTTTGTTCTGGTGATATGTAGTTATACCAATAAGCCCATTTTTTTTAGTTCTGAGGAGGTAAGGGCCATATTCTATGCATAGAGTTTTCTTCCAAAGATCAAAGAGTAATAGTATTTCTAAGGAATGACAGAGTTATTAACATTAAAAAAAAAAGATACTACCTAAATTATTATTAAAAACTTAGGAGTACAAATCAGGGAATGATAACAAAATAGGAATATTCAGTATATTCAATAAATTTATCAAATAAATGTCACCTGCTCCCCTACCACCTATTAAAATGATTAAAGTATAAATCTGTCATGATGGGTTCAATAGAGAATCTTCTAGGATAATTTAACTTCCTGATTTTGCTTAACTGCTGTCTACTGTTATTAACAGTAGAGTGACATGTTTTTAATCCACCCTCAACTGAAAAATGTATCTATCTATATCTTATTAGATAACAGACATATATCAAATTGAGTTTTTAGAAGACTGGAAAAAAAATCAATTCAGGAAGTTTACACAGGAGTAATTAAAACTGACTAAATTCTAAAATTTCTATTGGCAAAATGGAAATTGGAAGTTCCTTGATCCCCTTTCTGAAAAATCTCATTAAGAAATGTTCACACTGGGGGCAGCTAGGTGGCGCAGTGGATAGAGCATGGGCCCTGGAGTCAGGAGTACCTGAGTTCAAATCCTGACTCAGACACTTAATAATTACCTAGCTGTGTGTCCTTGGGCAAGCTACTTAACCCCATTTGCCTTGTAAAAAAATAAAAATAAAAAAAGAAATGTTCACATTGGATTTACAACAATGAAATTTCTATAAAGTGGAAAATTGCAGCAATAGCAAAGAAAATGCATTTTTCTCAAGTTAAAAAAAGCACTTTGCTATCAATCAAATATACAGCAAATACTGAGTGACAGGGATAAATCTACTAAAAAGGCCCCCATTCTTATTCAGTTAAAATCAATAACAGCTTTTACATGATTTGAAAACATTTTTCACTTAATAATTGTCTAGCTGTGTGACCTTAGGTAAGTCACTTAACCCCATATTGCCTTAAATAAAAAAACTTTAAAACAAAAGGAAAGCATCTATGTAATAATCTTTAAAAGGCTTTCAGTTAGGTTTAGGATTCTTTTAGAAATGGAAAAAGACCTTGACTTGATGTTCGAGGCTTTTTGCTAAATATAGTAATGAAATAGTTATATATATAGGCTACTTAAACATTCAAGTCCAATGAAATCAAGACAATTCCCTTGGAATTATATTTTTTTATTATGGGTGCTTTTAAGAAATAGCTCATATTTATAATGTTTACAAAGCATTTTCCTCCCAACAAAACTATGAGGTAGGATTTATAGCTAAGAAAAGTGAAGACTAGGTGGACTTGGTCAGGATCAAGCAAGACAGTATCAGCATCAGGATCTGAACCCACCCAAACCTTCTAACTCCCAGGCTAGGACTCCTCCCATTATAACACAAATAACACTCTCCATCACATCATCATCCCAAATGGGATGTAAATTGGTTCACATTGGACATTTTACAAGGGTTGTATGAAAGATTTAAATGCCAAGAGTCAAACAATAAATCAATTGCACTAAGGTTGTTAACTGAATAGTTCAAACTGTTCCCAGAAGTGAAATAGAATTTAATGTGATACTAGATAAGATTTACTTTATCCCACAGAAACACAGATCTAGTTTTTTTTATTGCTTTTGACTTTAAGATTCAGTAACAGATTTTTTAATTAAAATGCTCATTTTTATACAAATATTGAAGAATGGAAATATGTATTTGAATTGTAAAGTAAAACACTAAACTTATTTTGAAATTGGAGAACCAAGAATTTTCCTTTTTATCTCATATTTATCTAAATGCCAGTGTTTTGAAAGTAAACTCTCTATATTCACTTTATTAGCCTACTTCAGGTTCCTCTTAGTAAGTTAGAAAATAAATTAAAATTTCACTTCTGAAACTCACTGATGTCATGTTTCCAAAAATTTCACTATTAAAATTAATTTCACTAAACTGAACCAACCAAAGTACCTAGGACAACTGGTTATATAGTACACTGATTTAAGTAAGAGATTTACTTAATAGTTGGTAATAGATAATAGAGAGAAATCTTGGCTAGGTCAGAATTTATCAAAGTTATACTAATAAATGAGAGGTGCAAGCTTAAGTCAGATTCGATCAACTTCATTTTACTTCAGCAAGTTTTGGCTTAGATTCCTAGGAAACCTACTTAATTTTCAACATAATTTACTACTTTTCAAGCTTTATTTATGAGGGTAAAATCAAAATGTCAGAATTTTGGAGGAAGATTTTCTATTCCAAAATCCACTTAGGCAGTATAAGATTCTCAAAAGGATTTAAGGAAATTAAATCCTTTCAATGAATCATGGTTTTGCATCTCAATTTTGCCTTATTTCATTAACAACCATGAAAAAGGATTTATATGATCTTGTTCACTAGGTAATCTACAACTGAATACAGGCAATTAAGAATAGACTGCTTTAGATAAGAATTACTATATTTACTATCTACTATCAGGGATTCACTATTTATTATTTAAGTTGTTGTCAAACTTAACATTCTTTTTTTAAAGCTCCACTACTTAGCACAAGTCTAGCAAATAGTAAGTGCTTAATGTTAAGTGCTTAAATGTTAAGTAGGTGCTTCATTTAGTTTTTTCATCACAACAACCCTATGAGATAATTATCTTCATTTTACTTATGGGGAAATTGACAGAAAGTTAAAGTGATATACATAAGAGCTAATTAAGTATCTAAGCAGAAATTCAAAACCAAGTTACCTACCTCCAGATATAGTCCATCTACCACTTAACACTCTACAATGATGCCTCATTCCCTATTTCTTCCTCCTCATCTTCCTTCCTAATTGCACAAGTAGGTCATTTCCCTAAGTATTATTTTCTGTACTCTGGATGAACTTACATTCACAGAATCAGAAATAACATCTACACTTATATATTCCTATATTTTTGCTTTTTTTTTTTTGCAAGGCAAATGGGGTTAAGTGGCTTGTCTAAGGCCACACAGCTAGGTAATTATTAAGTGTCTGAGGCCGGATTTGAACTCAGGTTATTCCTGACTCCAGGGCTGGTGCTCCATCACTGTGCCACCCAGACGCCCCTATTCCTTGCTTTTAAAAAAAAAATCTTTAAACTGAGATAAAGGCAAAATAAATACAGAATATGACAAATTATTCCTACTTCAACCTTTCAAGGATCTGTGATTTTATCAGTATGGAACTTTTGCAAATGGTCTCCAAGAGATAGGGCTGAAAAAATTCCTCACCAACTAGCCAGCTTTATGGCAACATAAACACAATGCTCCACTCAACTCATACTCAAAGACTCAGCCCTTGCAGTTTGTGTTCATTCTTCACTGGAGGTCAAATCTAGCTATCTTTAAGTATAAAGTAGAGCAAATTTCGAATCAAAGCAAGGATAACTCCCTAACGTCTCAGAGGCAATATAAAATGACTTTGGAAAACTCTAAATTATTTTGATGTAACTCTTCTTTTGCTTCTTGGCAGAGGCCGAAGACTATCATAAGAAAGGGGGGGAAAATCATCTCTAAGGTCACTTCTAGTTCTAAGAGTTTATTATCTAAGTCACAAGAAAAAGATGCAAAATTCTTTGCAAAAGGTAATGACATATCCTTTTTACTACTTGCAAATGAAAGAGAATCTTTGCTCTTTTTCTTTTTTACTTATTCTAACATTTTTTATTGTTAGGAATATTTTATATTAGTCAACATTTTCTTCCATTGAGTGTCATCACAGTAATGCTATTTACAATTCTCTGAATTTTCACTCTAGATACTTAGCCCTTTTATAAGACTATTTTAGTTGGCTTAATTATTTTCATAAGTTCCTGAGCACTAATTAAAATATTTCATTTAAAAATAGGTATGAAATTGGTACAACAAGATTCTTTTTTATAATCTACAATATTAGGCTAATTTTTACAATTCCTTTTTTAAAGAATAGAGTCTTTCAATAATTAATATAAAGCATTCAATAATTCATACACTGATTTCAGGTTTTATTTATAATGATACCATTTTCGTCTTCTTCAATAATTAAGGAAAAGAATCAACCAACTGTGATTCCCAGTTTTATTTGAAAAAAAAAAATTTAAAACCCATAATGATACTTATGATTTTGTTATTTATTGTTGAGTGGCTTAATCAAGAGCAAGAAAAAAATCCTTTAATAAAAAATTATCCATTTTGAAAATGAGTGGACAAAAAAGAATTCTAAGAATTCTTAAAAGAGATTGACTGAATGAATAACTCCTAAAATACCATATGCACTGATAGAAATCAACATAAACAATTAATAAGCAAACTCGGTTATACTGATTTTCAATGTTGCATTTTTAACAAATCACAGATACAGACCCAAACAACAAACACATAACTCTCACTCACTCACACATAAGGACCCAACTGCCATCAACCAAATCATGGATCTAGTACTAGGGAGCTCAGAGATAGTCCAATCCCTTCCCACTACACATGAGGATTATATACCTATCAGTTAGGTCTTCAAATTAGGTAGATAGGTAGGTAGGTTGATAACATAGATAGAAGGTAGGTAAGTAGGTAGATTGATAAGAAGGTAGTTATGTTTTGTTTTTTTATAACTCATTCACCTGTTTTTTGTCAATAGGTACTTTGGTCACATCTGCATTATCTCCCAAAGGTGCAAGTTCATCCTCTTCCTTTCTCTGATTAAGAACAAAAATTTTTAAAGAGTTAATATCTAGGCAATATTCTGTATTAAGTGCCAGATCTACATTTTCTTTAGCAATAATCTTTTTCCTTTTATTTTTAACAAATAACAATAATAAGAGCTTTCATTTTTTTATGCTAAGGCCTCACCCTGAAAATACTCATTATAGAATAATTCCTTTGTGTAGATCTTTCAGTAAAGATTTTAGACAAGTTTCTAAGGCTTCAATTAAGACAAAATTTTCTCCAGGAAAATAACTTCACTTTGGTCCTGCCAAGGCAGAATAGAATGAGGTAATAACTTCCCTCAATTTGAACAACATCAGATTGATATTAATGGAGACAAAGTTAATATTAGCTTTTGGGGAACTGCCATGTCATATTGTGCCCCCTTTTAAATTTCCAATCCATTAACTGATGCATAACCATAGAGTTCTCTTTTGGTTATTTGTACATTTCTTTTAATTTCATCTTATTAGATTTGGCATCATGGTAGCTCTGTGATGCTTACCCAATGATTTAATTCAATTAAGAATTTATTAAGTTCATACTAAATGCTAGCACCAAAGATTTAAAACTAAAAACAAAAAAAAGTTACCTAGCCTTTCCAGCTTTTTCACATGCAAATTTTGATAAAGTTGTTTCATAACATGCCTTTGTTCAAATCATTTTTAAAAATAACAACTTTCCATTATACCTACTACATGAAAATTTTAAAAAATTCAATATTAGGGGGCGGCTAGGTGGCCCTGGAGTCAGGAGTACCTGGGTTCAAATCCGGTCTCAGACACTTAGTAATTACCTAGCTGTGTGGCCTTGGGCAAGCCACTTAACCCCATTGCCTTGCAAAAAAAAAAATCTAAAAAAAAATTCAATATTAAAGCAACATTGTGCAATGATCAATAGACTGAGTAGACTGAATAGTTCTTCTCAACAACACTGATCCAAGACAGTTACAAATGACTCAAGAGGGAAAATGCTATCTACATTCAGAGAAAGAATGATGGAAGTCTGAATGAAGACTGAAGTATACTACTTTCACTCTCTTTGTATTTGTATTTTTTCCTTTTGTTCTGCTTCTTCTTTCATAATATGAATAATGTGGAAATATGTTTAACATGATTACATATGTATAACCTATTTCAGATCGCATGCTCTCTTGAGGAAAAGGAGAGGAGAAGAAAAAGGGAAGGGAAGGAAAAAACTGGAATTCAAATTCTTGTAAAAAATGAATGTTGAAAACTATCTTTACATGTAACTGGAATAAATAAAATACTATTTACATAAAATATTTTAAAAGTTGTTAAAAATAAATCAGTTTAAAAATATATAATGTCAAAGCTTTAAAGTTCCACATGCTATTAATTTCAAACAGATAATGGATTTGGATTTAGACCTATAAATTCAAAATAAAGATTTCAAACAGCATATTTGAAATTTTTTCAAAGTACCGATTTCTTTAGTTTGGAATTTGACAAATGAGAAAATAGGATGCTATGAAAACTGTCCTCCTAAGAAAATTATTTAAGGTATACAAAAATCAAATTTTCTAAAACTAAAAAAAAAAAGTGCCTTAAAAATTTTCTCAACCATTATAAAATGTATATACTTGGTTTGGATATATTTTTACCAAGATGTTAACAATAAGCCTAAAAGGTACTATTAGTTTGTTTTACTTTCCTCTTTTTAAAGACATGGTAAGGTAATGAATTACTGGGTGTTTTACTGATAACATTCTCTGGAACTGAAGAAGGCTACACTGGGTTCATTACTAATAGTCACTGGTATATAATTATTAAATACATGCAATTCCAATTCTGCATCTTTTTTTACCATTTCTCATTCATTTAGGAAAATTAATAAAGTCCAAAGTGACTTCATTAAAACATGATGAATCTCTTTACTTTAATACAGGTTATATCCTTATATTTCTCTAATCTGTATGATGAAAAGCGCTCTGGAATTGGAGACCCAAAAACTTATTTTGAAGACCAGTTCTGTTCTTTATTTTAATAAAAGTTGGCTTAGGTACTTCAGCTCTCTGGGTCCCAGTTTCATCATTCTATAAACTGATAAGATTAGATTACATAACCTCTAAGGTCTTCTTGTTTCAGTTCTGTGATCCTATAATATCTATATTAGATATTTTCCTCAAAGTTGCAAAGAGCAATTTGGAACTACGTCCAAAGGGCAACAAAAATATGCATACCCTTTGATCCGGCAATACCACTTACTGGGTCTATACCCTGAAGAGATGATGAAAAAGGGTAAAAACATCACTTGTACAAAAATATTCATAGCAGCCCTGTTTGCGGTGGCAAAGAATTGGAAATCAAGTAAATTTCCTTCAATTGAGGAATGGCTTAGCAAACTGTGGTATATGTATGTCATGGAACATCAGGGACAATTTGGGGCTGTCTGCAATGGAGAATGTCGTCTGTATCCAGATAAAGAACGGTGGAGTTTGAACAAAGTTCAAGGACTATTCCCTTTAATTTAGAAAAAAACAGATAGCTTATTGTCTGATCTTGCTATCTCTTATACTTTATGTTTCTTCCTTAAGGATATGATTTCTCTCTCATCACACTCAATTTGGATCAATGCACAACATGGAAATAAGGTAAAGGCTGACAAATTGCTTTCTGTGGGGGGTGGGGGAAGGAAGTGAAATTTGGGGAAAACTGTAAAACTCAAAATAAATAAAATCTTTAATAATTTTAAAGTCCCTAAACTCTCAAGAATCATTATCTCAAAGTCTTTCAATGATGTTACAATCATAAAAATGATACTTAAGAATAAGATAAGCAGTAAGAACTAACATTAAAGCTCTTAAGAATAATAGGTAGATTTCTTTGATGAGAGCAGTTAAAAAGGACTTTAAACAGATAAGAGCAAAGGTTTGAAGGGGAAAAGACATGAAAGACATGAAAAAGAAATCATGATACAATTTTACAGATGCTATGAGAATACAGACCTCATTCAATTTAATTCAATTCAACAAACATTAACTAAATACTTCCTCCGTATAAAGCACTATACTTGAAAGGGGAAAAAAGTTTTGAAAATCTAAGGCTATGTCTGTTAAAAGTTCATTATCTTGATTTCTCTCTCACTACATTCAATTTAGATCAATGTATAGCATGGAAACAATGTAAAGACTAACAGACTGTCTTCTGTGGGGGGTGGGGTGAGGGAAGCAAGATTGGGGAAAAAATTGTGAAATTCAAAATAAATAAAATCTTTCAAAAAAAAAAGTTCAATATCCAAGATGTAGAGGAAGCTAACAAATATATAAGAGAACAAGGGAGCTAACAAATATGTAAGACCAAGAACTAACTTCACAAGGATAAGGGATCAAAGAATAGGAACAGATAGTTCCCAAAAGGTGAATAGTTTTTTTCCCCCCAAAGAATAAGGAAACAATCAAGTTAAACACTCACCTAATATTTTCAAGCTCCTACTATGTGCCAGGTTTGTGCTAAGCTCTAATGATAAATGACAAAAAACTCATCTCTACTTTCAGTCCACTGGAGGTTTTGTGTGTTTGTGTGTGGGGGTGGGGTGGGGAGGTAATAAGAAAACAGTCATGTACAAACAAGATATAAACATGATGAACATGAGGACCAGGAGAGGCTTCTTGAAGAAGGTGGGACTTTAGCTGAGATCTGAGAGAAGCAAGGAGGCAAAAATGAGAAGGATCAATATACCTGGCATGGCAAAGAACTAGTGAAAATGCTCAGAATTGGAAGATATAGTCTGCCTTTATCAAATGTGCTCAGTTCTGAACACAACAGATTAAGAGCATCTCTTATTTAGCTGGGGAGTATCCAAAAAGAGCATAAATAGTGATAAAGTACCTTCAGTACATGTCATGAGATACTAAGAAGCATGGACAAGACTCAAAAGGGAGGGACAACTAGTGGTCTTCAAGTAGCTGAAGAGTTGTCTCATGGAAAGAGATCAGACTTGTTCTTTTGGGTCTCAGAGGGCAGAACCGGGGCAATGGTTATCAGTAAGGCTTGATAACAGGAAACGCTTCCTAACAATTATGTCTCTCAGTCGGTGAAGGAGCTGCCTTTAATGGTGGTGAGTTGTCTTCATTAAGGAGTTAAATGATCACTTTTCTGATATAATGAGTTATATATATCATCTATGGTATGAGTTGAACTAAATGGCAAATAAGCCTCTTCCAACTCTCCAGTTCTATGAATTATAGACTATTAGCAACCATATGGTTCAAACTATTAATAAGCACATCCAACAAATTAATACAGCCAATCAACACTTAACTTTTAAAGACTAGTCAGTGTTGGAAGTGGGGGGTGGTAAGATGGGCACACTAATACAAAGATGACAGCTTGAATTGCTCCAGTTATTATGGAATTATGCTAAGAAAATGAACACAATGTCTTTGTGCTTTGACCTAGAGACTTTACAGTTAGGAATATTTCCTACACGCCAGTCAATGACAAAAGGTCTCACATACCAAAAGGCCCACAGTGGCATTTTTTTTGGGGGGAGAGGAATTGAAAACTAAATCATACCACAGATTTAAAACTCATTTAACAGATAAAGAAACCCGAGGTTCAGGAGAGCTAAATGACTTTCTAGGGTCACCCAAATAAGAAGTGTCAGAGGTGGTCTTCCTGACATCATTTTCCACAAAAGTGAACTCCATCTTCCAGGAGGACTGACTCAATTCTGAGCCATGTTCCCTCAGTACGCCCTGGTCCTAGGAACCCCTCTCTACCTCCCTCTAAATGCTGAAAGTGGCAGGGAGCCAGGAGAACTCTTCCAGCCATTTCCTCCTTGGTTGCAGGTCTTCCTCAGGACCCTCTGCAGGGCACTCCCCCAACCCTAGTTCCTTTTTGTGTTGCCTTCTTCCATTACATTAGAAATTCCTGGAGGTCAGGGATTTTTCTTTTTTCCTTCTCAGTATCCACATATTGTCCAGTGGGTCTACCCTTTACCGGAGAAAGCTCCCAAGTCTAGATTCCAGTAGTACAATGAATTAAGGTCACTGCACCAACTAAGGAAATGTCATTTCTCTGGGTAAGAAATTCCAGTCCAGTCTCCCTTGCTGACTTTCCAGAATTCCTTTAGGTGTAGGATGAGTCTGAACTCTCGACCATCCACTGTCCACAGCAAATGCTTCTAACATTTGTATGAACTAGTGCAGTGCATTAAGTACTGGACCTGTAGTCCAGAAGACCTGAGTTCAAATCCAATGTCAGACACAATCTAGTTGTGTTACCCTGAGCAAGTCACTTCAGCTGTTTACCTCAACTTCCTCATCAGTGAAATGGAGATAGTAATAGTACCTACCTCCCAGGGTTGTTGTGAGAATCAAATGAGATGATAAAAACTATAATAGGTGTCTGGCACAGAGGAAGTCCTATAAAAAAGTGTTATTATTATGATTGTTCTAAATGGATTTTTAAAAATCTTTAATTTTGTCACAAGGTTGTGAGATGATAAATGTTCAAAAAAGAGATAAGATGAGCCAGGCTTTATTTAGTTTTTGAAGTTGCTTGACTCAGGATTTAAAAATAGAATAGTGAAAGTGATGGAACAGTCTGAGTATGTTAAAGGCAAATATCCTCAAAGTTTCAGTGTCATGCTTCATTACAGGGAGTTACTTGCCTCAGAGAAGGCTGCTTGGCTCTACCAAAGAAGCTAATTACATAAACAGAGATGCCAGGGGTGGAACATTATTGCTTACATGTATATTATGCAATCTTTCCAAAAATGTTCTGTATCTGCCACCTTAGTATTTGTTCCTTTTTAAAAAAACCTAAGAATCATGATGGTGCCCCTCCTTTCTCACTTAGTACCTGAAACACAAATGTAATTGAAGACTTTTTATAATCTCTCTAGAGTGCAATGGAAATATCTCAAAAAAAAAAAAAAACCACAAGATACACAAATTTAGAGAATCCATCCCAAATGTTCACATGGATTACTTCTGCCCAGCCAGCAGTCTGAGTTTTTTACTGGTCTGATCAGCTGGCTGGACACACTATAATCTGCCTAACATTAGTGATGTCATTTTGGTTTTGAGAACAAGAGACAGCAACCAACCAACAAACCAGGAGAAACTTTACTTGTACACTAACTTAAGACTAATTCCAATAAAAATGCACATGTCAAATTAGATAATAAAAGTCAAAGGGGGAAAAAAGGGGCAATATCAGTGTGTGTGTGTGTGTGTGTGTGTATATATATATATATATATATATGGATATATCTTTTCACTATGCTGTAAAATGTAAATGTAATCATTATTATAAATTTCTAACCTATTCAATTCATCTAACCAGATCAAGGGGGAAAGTGAGCATTAATCAAATATTTGTAGATTTTTTTTTTACTATAAACACAACACTGCTTTATATATTTTCAGGGATTCAAAAGTAATATAATACATAAATCCTGTCCAGAAGGGGTTTAGAATCCAAATAAGGCAAAACTGATGTGTTAAACACCAGTGACCAACGCAAAATAAAACACAATAAGCATTAAATGATATCAGACTAAAATCTCACGCAGAGCAATACTCCCGAATACCAACTCTGACTGAAAGGTGGTCCAGTCTGAAAATTACCTTTCTCCATGTAATAAAGTTTTTCCCTTACCTTTTTTTTAAAATTTTTATTTATTTAAGGCAATGGGGTTAAGTGACTTGCCTAAGGTCACACAACCAGGCAATTATTAAGTGCCTGAGGCTGCGTTTGAATTCGGTCCTCCTGACTCCAGGGCCAGTGCTCTATCCACTTCATCACCTAGTTAACCCCATGTAATAAAATTTTTCATCAAAATATTCACAGTTTGTGCAGTTTGAACAAAGACCAAGGACTATTACCTTAAATTTAGAAAAAAAATCTGATTTCTTATTGTCTGATCTTGCTGTCTCTTATACTTTAGGTTTCTTCCTTACGGATATGATTTTCTCTCTCATCATACTCAATTTGGATCAATGTATACCATGGAAACAATACAAAGACTAACAGACTGCCTTCAGTGGGGGGTGGGGGGAAGGAAGTAAGATCGGGTAAAACATTGTAAAATTCAAAATAAATAAAATCTTAAAAAATATTCAGAGTTTAATTTATGAGTGATAAATCTCAGAATGCATCTCGGGGGTGCTTTTCAATTTTCAAACCTTAAGGGATATATTCTTTCATCTCTCTTTTTTAATATTACAAAGTCTGGAAAGGTAGTCTGAAAAATTTATTTTTATTTTTTAATATTTATTTGTTTGTTTGTTTGTTTTTTAGCTTTTGCGAGGCAATGGGGTTCAGCGGCTCGCCCAAGGCCACACAGCGCCCGAGGCCGGATCTGAAGCCGGGTGCTGCCGACTCGGGGGCCGGCGCTCCATCCACCGTGCCACCCAGCCGCCCTGGAACCCTACCTGCAACTTGTGCTTCTTTCCCGCCGTCGGGAAGAGCTCCATCCAGAGGCTCAGCAGGGTGAAGAGGTTGACTTTGGAAAGCCGCGGGATCTGACCTGCAATGACAGAGAGCGGCCCCGGTCATCTCCCGGGGCTCCGGGCTGCGCGGCGTGCACCCTCCTGCCTGTTCCGAGGAGGCCGGCGCCAGGGTCACCGGCTGCCGCCCGGGCCCCGCGCGGGCAGGCGGGAGCGGGGCAGCGGCTACGGGACGGGGCCGCAAGGGCCACTCACCGGTCATGCTGCCGGTCTGCGTGCTCACTGAGCGCCCGGCCCCCGCCGTCTCCACACCTTGCATCTGCCCCGCTTTATCTCATCCCGACCCCGGAGGTCTCTGCTGCCCGCGGGGCGGCCCGGCCATGATCCCGGCCCGCGGCGGGCTGCCCCTTCCGCCAGAGCCCGGCAACGAGAAGAGCGGAGACCGCCGCGGCGCGCCGAGACGACGTCACCGCCCCGCGCCCCGGCGCTCCGGCGCTCCGGCGCGCCTCTGTGACGTAAGAGCCGGCGGCGGCGGGCGGGAGACAAGGCAAGTGGAGGGGACGGGAGCGCAGATCGATAAACGCGTCTTGAGAGAGAGATACAAGAGACAGACGGATCGTGGCTACATCGATGACGCCCTTATTTGATATTGGAGGAATCAGGCCCAGGGTCACACGGATATTATAGAGAGGAAACACTGTTTGAACAGGCCGAGGCCTGGGGGGGAGGGGCTATTTTTTTTTTAATAATCCTACATTGAATTGAATGGTAACGTTTTTCTTTTTGTTACGTAATAGTTTCCCCAATTACATGGAGAAAGAATTTTGATTTTCTTTTTCAGATTTCACCTCAGAAGGTCATCAATATACACAGCTCAATAGAAAAATTCTGAAAAGTAAAGATAGCATTAAGGAAGACTGAAAACCAAAAGACTCCTTAATAAATAAAACCAGAAACTGAGTTTTTTTTTAAAGTATATAAACTTGGGGCGGCTAGGTGGCGCAGTGGATAGAGCGCCGGCCCTGGAGTCAGGAGTACCTGAATTCAAATCCGGCCTCAGACACTTAATAATGACCTAGCTGTGTGACCTTGGGTGAGCTACTTAACCCCATTGCCTTGCAAAAAACCTTTAAAAAAAAAGTATAGTCTGAGGTGGCTAGGTGGTACCAAAAGACACTTAGTAAGTACCTAGCTGTGTGACCTTGGGCAAGCCACTGAACCTTATTGCCTTGAAAAAACAAATAAATAATAAAAGTATGCAAAAAAATCATTGACAGGATTTTTAAAAGGAAAATTGTATTGAAAATGAAAAAGAATTTCAACATTTAAAGAGAAATTATAAAAATTCCATTTTTTCAAACAACATAATTTAAAATATAAAATACCCTGATGAATAAAAGAAAAAAAGACTATTTAAATAATATATAAATATCAGGAAAAGAAATTGAATGAGCTATAAGTGAAATTTCAATTAAAAAACACAAACTGCAGGACAAGATGACCACAAGTGAATTCTTACAAGCATTCAAAGAACAATTAATTACAATACTATATAAATTGGTTGCACAATAAGAAAAGGTGCCTTTCTAATCTATATGATACAGATGTGCTATTGATGCCTAAACTTAGGAGAAACAAAGCAGACAAAGAAAACAAGACCCATATCTTTAATTGCACACTGAGGCAGAAATTTTAAATATTATCAAAGAGGCTGTAGTGACATACTAGATTATATGACCAGATTGGATTTATACTAGAAATGCAGAATTGGTTCAACATAAAGAAGAGTAAATATAATACACTATGTTAATAATAGAAATAATAAAAATTATGTAATTACATCAATAGATGCCAAAAGGGCTTTTAACAAAATCTAACATTCATTTCTATTAAAAACTCTACAACTCATAGGAAAAAAAACAGACTTTTTTTGAAAAGAAAGTCTTCATTTAAATATAAATTTCCAGCTAAGGCATTGTACTTTTTTTAAGTAAAATTACTGAAAGTACATTATGCAATTATTACAAAAATAGAGATTTGAATATTAATATGGAACTACAATATTACATATTTCTTTGGTATAGTATATGTATTGTGTTTGCGATCACATCATTTCTCATTAGCAGTAAAGTGCAACTTTGTTTCACCCACTAATTGCCAAGATTTAAAATTTCAGCCATTGTTCATTTTGTGTTCAACGTAATAGGGCAGAAAAATTATAACAGTCCAATGACAAATAATGCAGATTTTCACTAGAAAAAAAATGATATTAAACATATATAAATTTTGCTACTTTTCAAAATCAATATTAGTAAAACCTGATGTATAAAAAATTTTAAGTCAAAAGAGATAAATGGATAAGAGGAAACAACTGTAGAAAACGAGTTAAATTCAATGTTTGAATTCATACTGTTTATACTATATTTCAGTGAAGCAGCTTCAAAAGAGGGGAGGAAACAGATTGAGATAAATGGGAAGGAAATATATAGCACTTTAAGGGACCAAGAACTGATGTTTAATCAATAATAATTACAAATGTTTATATAACAAAAAGGTTCCAATATAAACTAAAACTAACCCTTATTTTTATATCCAACAGGCTAGCAAAACCTTGACTTTATAAAGACAACAAATTATTTTTAAATATTTATATTTCCAACTACATACACTGGTAGTTTTTAACCATTTTTTTTTGGTAAGGCTTTGAGTTTTGCAATTTTTCTCCCTCCCTCCCTCTCTTCCTTCCCCCCACTACCTCCTGACAGAAAGCAATCTGATACAGATTTTTCATCTGTAACCTTTTCAAACTTGGATTGAACATGTGAGAGAAGAATCAGATCCAAATAGAAGAAAGAAAACATTAGAGATAATAAAATTACATAATACATATAACTTTTAGAAAAGTGAAGGTAATAAGCTTTGGTCTTCACTAAAAACTACATAGTTCCATTTCTAGATATGGTTGGCACTTTTCCATCACAAGTTTCCCAAAATTGTCTTTTTACTGTTGAAATGAATAAGTCCATCATGGTTGATCATCACTACACTTTATTAATGTGTATAATGTTCAAGACGACAAAATTCTTAAGACATCTCTGCTTCTTTAATCCAAGAAGCAAAACCATTCAAACAATTTTGTAAAAAAAGCAAAGTATTCATAACTAATTAAATATATAGGTACCACACAATTTTATAAAACCTTTTAAAAATACAAAAGTCTATTGTCCCTAGTTAAGTTTTCAAAGTGAAATATACAGACTAGTTATTTTACTTAGTCAACTTTTTTTTTTAATCCCACATGAGATGGCAGTTTAAGAAACTGTAAACAATCTAGCTCCCTTTTAAAAATACAACCCTCAGGGCAGCTAGATGGTGCAGTGGATAGAGCACCTGCCTTGGAATCTGGAAGACCTGAGTTCAAATCCAGCCTCAGACACTTAATAATTACCTAGCTGTGTGACCTTGGGCAAGTCACTTAACTCCATTGCCTTGCCCTCCCAAATACAACCCTTTTTAAAAAGGGAATAGGGAGAAAAAAAAGTAGGGGGGGGAACCCTCTAAATTGGGATTCTTTGCAGTAGTTCTAACCAAAGCTTCATCTTGCACTTGTCTTTAGCTCAGGTTTAAGCCACTACTAGAAAGGCTAGGGTATTAATATTATTGCAAAGAATATGTGCAATGTACACACAAACAGTAGTTTATTTGGGGTGCTAGAACAAAATATCCCCAAACAAATGTGAAATGTCCTTTGTATTCCTATTTTCATAATCATCTTTCAAAGTTGTGGGAAAGAATCAAGTGTTTTTTTTAGGGTTTTTTTTTTTTGCAAGGCAAACGGGGTTAAGAGGCTTACCCAAAGGCCACACAGCTAAAGAATCAAGTGTTTTGCTTGCACAAGAGAAAGGGTATTGCTAGAGTCTTACATAAGTGAAGACAATACATTGCAAAAGTCAGAAACACTGTCTTTGGGGAAACAATAAATGCAGGAAGGAGTGGGTTAAACAAAGGGAAAGGTGATTAAAGAAATAACTGCATGGGTTGAATGAGAATCTGTATTATTATCCTTTGCACCTACTCGAGGAGGTAGCTGTTGTTGCTCATTATGTATAGCAGGGCTGGGAAAACATAAGGGGGCAAATGTATCAATTAGATCTTGACCCCAGTCAATGATTGGCATGGGAGCAGCTAGATAACACAGTAAATAGGTCTTTCTGACTCCGGGGCCATGCTCTGAGTTCAAATCCAACCTCAGACACTTAATTGCTTGGTTGTATGACCTTGGCCAAGTCATTTAATGCATTACCTTAAATAAAAAATAAAATTTTTAAAAATACCATTTTAATCACTCTGGACTAAGTATTCACGAGCCATTTATAACACTTTTGTCCTTTTTTTTCCCTCAAAATTTTTGAAAAAAATAGGTACTGATAGAAAAAAAGCTCTCTTTCCTGCTCAAAGTTTATCTTTTTTTTTTTTTTTACTATTTAGACCTGTCACCTGACTAGGCAATCTGAATTTTTCTTATAAGGCATTAATTTACATATCAAAAGTTAAATTAATCAAAATGTCAGCGACTCTATTTTCATTAGATAGCAACTTATTCCTTCAGGAGGGAAAAAGCAAAATTTGAATTTTCACAGTATACGCTGAATTTTTCCCAATATAAAAATGAGCAATTAGCATAACAGAAAAAAAGAAACACTATTCTGTGACAATGACTTTACTAAAGTTGAAATTAAATCTTTCTGCCAAGATCTTTCTAAATTAAGGTACATTATAAATGAGACTTTTAAGAGGCATTCTATAGATGGACATTTAATGTTCCATGCTGTTTCAAAGTTCAAATAATGGGTTTGCTGATTTCTAGTTTGTTTCATGAATCTGAATACGAAATTATGTTTACAATACACATTAGGAGTTTAGCATCTTAATCAAAAATAAAATTACATTTCCCTGTATAGTATACATATCTTAAAGTTCATTTCAATTAAAGGCATTTCTAAGGCTATAATTATATTATCTACAACATACATTTTACAATTAACAGTGCATATCATTTTAAAGTTAGTTCCTGTGTAGTAAAGGGAAGTTCACAAAATTTAAAAGCCCTGTTATAGAGATTTCTTATTTAACAAGATCTGAAAAAATAAATTATGGACCCAGCTCATTAATATAAACAATAGTTGTTTATATTACATTATATAAACAATTAGAGAAGTATGTAAATATGAAAAACCTAGTTTCAAAGTTTTGTTCTCACACTTATCTACATATTTTGAACAATATATATTGTATTATTATTCAAGACATTTTTTTTTATGTTTGCTTTTACTCCCTTGAATTGATAATCAAGAAAGCTTCATTTGGTGGTTACACAAGAGATGCAGCAAAAACATCCGATAATAATCTCATTAGCGTAGTCATATTCATCCTTGAAATTTTTGCTTGTACATCACCTGAAATTAAGTCAAACCTGAAAAAATCAAAACCAGTTTGTGCTCATTTTAAAAATTGGGTGATTCAATTTCTTTTTAAACATTTGTTCAAAATTCAACTACCATTCTCATACATAAAATTATTACAGCTTTGGATGCCATAGTAGAGCAAAGTTAACTTGGAGAAAAAAGATTTACCATTTTTCCTCAATTGATTAAAAACCACTTCATTTTAGTCTTCATTTGCTAGCATCTCATTGGCAACCATATTTTGGCACCACTTAAAAATTCCCTTTATTGGTGTTTGTTATATATAAATGAAAAAAAAAACCTGCTAGAGTGAGAGAGAATTATAGATTTTATTCACTAGCCTTGCAAGATATGGGTGCCTTACCTAGCATAACACAGAAGAAAGCATTAGAACATGAGGTAATTTGTAGTCTTCAGAAACTCCCCTCCCTCTTCAATGTTCATAGGCTCTCAGAGTTTGAGTTACACTCTAAGAGGTCCACTCATCTCATGACATGCTGCTGATATGATCCTCCCCCATCATGCCAAGCATGATATGCTGATGAACCCCAATCATCTCAGTGGGTGTTTTGGGATAATAGTCAATTACCTAATTGAGCAAACTCAGTTGTATTAGGTCAAGATCTGTAGGTCACTAGAGATTGTGGGTTTGTCATCTCTGGAATGGGATTAGAAAAACTGTCCCAATTTTGTGATTGACTGGGCCATTCCCCCTTTATAATGGATTACCTAGGGACCCTACACACACACACACACACACACACACACACACACACACACACACAAACACACACCTCATCCTGTTTATTCTTCTGCAAAGGTTTCCTATGGGCAAAAATGGAACTGAAGAGGAAAGAAACTTTTGAGTCCCAGATATGTCATTTAGACCATTTGCTTTAAAGTATATTCTATTCTGATCCACTTCTAAAGAACTAGCTTGGGTTGTACTGCTCTTGCACTGTCAAAGACTCCTATTTCATCTGCCAGTTAGAGATATTTTGTTGAAATGCTACAAGGAAGCTGCCATTAATCAGCACCTCTGGAATCCAAAGGAAGCAGCAGTTTCCAAAGTTTTATGTGTATTCCAGAGAGGCAGGGAAGAATTACACATGCAGGTCAACAAGTTTTGAAAACCCATCTCTAAAATATTGGTCCAAATCAGGACTCTTGCTGTCAGTTTGCTGAAGATAAGTCTTCAGTCTCAGTATTAGTGAATTTCTCCTTGGAAGCAAATAAGTCATTCTTAAAGGAAAAGTAGCATTTCTCTCAATGTAGAGGTATAATTATTCTTTGTCTTCTTATGATTTCATTGACCCATTTTGTAAACATGGTTCAGCATTTTCAACGAATAAGGGGGCTTGTTTAAAAGGATTTAAAAGGGTTGACTAAAAGGTTTAGTCCCAAACAGAAGGAAATTTAAACCCTTTTCATCACCAGTTGCATTTTTTGCTGATGGCAAATCTGTACTTTGTTTTACTGGTTGATGAGGGCAGTTGAAAAGAAAAGTACCAAACAATGAGACCAATATACTATCTGATAGCACTGTTAAGTTTCTGAAAATTCCAAGACTGCTGGACATTGGACTCTGATAGAGTCCAAAAACAAGACTAAGGGAGACTCTCAGACCTCTTAAAGTAGTTATATCTGTCTAGGAACTGATATCCTGCCATGATCTATTCTTTCTCTATCTGACTTTGAAATCCAATAATTGTCTGAAAATAAGGATTTTGAATAGAGATCTATTCACCCTTTAGAACTGAGGTCTCATTCCCCAATTGACAAAAGATATACAAAGGTAATTTACAGGTGAGGAAATCAAAGCTATGTATAATTATATGAAAAATATAATATATATATAAAATTATATATTATATATATATAATTATATGAAAAATTGCTCTAAATCATTACTGATTAGAGAAATGAGGTGCCACCTCTCACCTCTTGGATTGGCCAATATGACCAGAAAGGACAATGATCAATGTTGGAAAGGCTGTGGGAAATCTGGGAAACTAATGCATTGCTAGTGGATCTGTGAACTGATCCAAACTCTTAGGGAACAATTTGGAATTATTCCCAAGGGGCAATAAAAATATGCATACCCTTTGATCCAGCAATACCACTACTGGGTCTATATCCTGAAGAGATGATGAAAAAGTGTAAAATCGTCACTTGTACAAAAATATTCATAGCAGCCCTGTTTGTGGTGGCAAAGAATTGGAAATCAAGTAAATGTCCATCAATTAGGGAATGGCTAAACAAATTGTACTATATATACATTACGGAACACTATTGTTCCATAAGAAACCAGGAAGGATAGGATTTCAGAGAACCCTGGCAAGACTTGCATGAACTGATGCTAAGCAAAATGATTTGAACCAGAAGAACACTGTACACCCCAACAGCATCATGGGGGTGATGAACTACCTTGATGGACTTGCTCATTGTAATAATCAGGGACAATTATAGGGTATCTGCGATGGAGAATAGCATCTGTATCCAGAGAAAGAACTAAGGAGCTTAAATAGAGACCAAAGGCTATTACTTTCAATTTTTTTTCTTTAAAATTTGTCTTATGTATTACATAATTTTGCTATCTCTAATATTTTATTTTTTTCCTCAAGGATATGATTTTTCTCTCTCAATGCAAAACCTTACAGAAAAATGATAGGTATGGGGCAGCTAGGTGGCACAGTGGATAGAGCTCCGGCCCTCAAATTCTGGCCTCAATAACTTAATAATTACCTAGCTGTGAGACCTTGGGCAAGTCACTTTACCCCATTGCCTTGCAAAAACCTAAAAAAAAAAGATAGGTAGAAATTACTAGTGTATATAATTGGAAAACAAATAAAATCTCTCTCTCTCTCTCTATATATATATATATATGTATATATACATATATATATATATATATATATATATATATATATATATATATATTAAAGAACTGAGGTCTCTTCTTTCCTCCTCTGGAAGAATTACTGAAAGACATTTACTTTCCAGCACATATACAAGTTCAGCAGAATGATTTAAAAATTCTCTTACATATTATAACTGTCAAGTATTTTCCAGTAAGGACAACCATTTCTTCTTTCTTTCTTTCTTCAAAAGGTTCATTAACATACAGTTGCTTAAATTTTACAAATACAATTTGTATTTTTGAATACTGGGCAAATTCTTATCCAGATCAGCTTTGTAAATATTGCTCCTATGTAAATGACTTTTAGTTGTTACATTTCAAATCCTTTGATCTACTTTTTTCTATTTCAATAAATTTTTTGAGGTCCATTCTTAGAAGAGCACTATCATTAGATTGATTCCAGCACCATAATGGCATTTATATCCCAAAAAGAATGATATTAGATCTTGATCTGCCAAAGAGGATGGAACTACAAAGTATTCTGGAAGGTAAGTAAAAATCATGTAGCCTTCATTAATTAAATAAAATCCATTCTGAGGCACTTCTCTTGAATTTTCTATCTCAAACAGAGTAAGTTTCAAACAAAGGAGTTTTTGACTACTATCCTCCACTACTCCTCCACTTCCACGGTATATTCCATAATTTTCTTTTCAGAAAGATTTTGTTTATTTGGAATTTTACAATTTTTCTCCTAAAGTTGCTTCTCTCCACCTACCCAGAAGGCAGTCTGTTAGTCTTTACACCATTTCCATGATTTGCATTGATCTAAGTTGAATGTGATGAGAAATCATATCCTTAAGGAAGAAACATAAAGTATGATAGAAAAATTACACAATAAGATAACATTTGTTTAAAAATTAAAGGTAATAGGTCTTTGTTCAATTGCCACAATTCTCTGGATACAGATGGCATCCTCCATCACAGATACCCCAAAATTGTGCCTGATTGTTGCATGGTGAATGAGCAGTCCATTAAGATTGATCATCACCCCCCATATTGCTGTTAGGATATACAGTATTTTTCTGGTTCTGCTCATCTTGCTCAGCATCAGTTCATGCAAATCCTTCCTGGCTTCTCTAAATTCCCATCCCTCCCTCCCTCTTTCCTTCCTTCCTTCCTTCCTTCCTTCCTTCCTTTCCTTCCTTCCTTCCTTCCTTCCTTCCTTCCTTCTCCCTCCCTCCTTTCTCTCTCTCTCTCTCTCTCTCTCTCTCTCTCTCTCTCTCTCTCTCTCTCTCTCTCTCTCTCTCTCTCTCTCTTCTTTCGAAAGATTTTATTTATTTTGAGTTTTACAATTTTCCCCCATTCTTGCTTCCTTCCCCCCACCCCCACAGAAGACATTCTGTTAGTCTTAGTCTTTACATTGTTTCCATAGTACACATTGATCTAAGTGAATGTGATAAGAGAGAAATCATATCCTTAAAGAAGAAAAGTAAAGTATAAGAGATAGCAAAATTACATAATAAGATAATGGTTTTTTTTCCATATTTTTTCTTTTTTTCAAGGCAATGGGATTAATGTGCCAAGGTCACACAGCTAGGTAATTATTACTTGTCTGAAGTTAAATTTGAATTCAGGTCCTCCTGACTCCAGGGCTGGTTGCTCTATCCACTGTGCCACCTAGCTGCCCCTCAATGTTTTTAACCACTTTCCCCCAACATATTCAAATGGAAAGAGTAGATGGACAGCTATTGGCTAAGAATAATGAGCTTTCACGAGACACACCTTTTTGGTGCTTTCAGGGCCTACTTCATCAAAAGGAAATGGAAGGATTCTGAAATCTTTGCAATAAATAATTAACTATTGAATTTTGGTTAGGAGCTAGAATTTTCTATTTTCTTTTGTTGTCATTTACCATTACAATTTGCTTAAAACATATAAAAGAGACACCATATTCACCAAGGAGAAGATTTTTATAATGAAATTTCTGAAATGTACTGGATCATCTAGAATAAATGAAATTTTGAAATGACAGCTTTCCTCATAGACCTATGACTATTGAAATTTATTTCTTCACAAAATTGACTTCATTTATAACTATTTCTCCTGGTTAAAGCATTAATGGCAGGAAGTAGGACCTGAAGGTGGGTCTGGGATGCTTGGAGTATATGGTGCCCTCCCCTCCTACCACACTGCTGCATCGTTTCTTCCTAGCCTTTCTCAGCCAGGGTATTGGGGAACTGTTGGGGCAGGTAGAGAGAGCTTTTATAGTTGAAGCACAGGAGAAAGCTGAATTCGAAGATAAAATATGGTGTAAAAATGGAGTCAATAGGGAAAAAAAGGGAAATGGAATGGGAGAAAGAAAAAGGAGAGGGGGAATAGTCCAAGATATTTCACATAAGATTTTTTTTTATTAAAATGAGCTATTGCAATGATATGGAAGGGGGGAGGCAAGGGGGAATGAGGGAACCTTTGCTCTCATCAGAGATGGCTAGGAGAGGAAACAGCAAAATATACTCAATGAGGTATAGACATCTGGAGTAAGAAGGAGCGGGGAGCAGGGGGAAGGGGTGGGGATGTGAATAAAGGAGGAGAGGATGGACCATGGGGGGAGAGTGGCCAGATATAACACATTTTCTTTTTTACTTCTTGCAAGGGGCTGGGATTGGAAGGCCTGCCCAGGACCATGGGGCCAGGTGGATGCTGGGTCCAAGGGGTGGTATGGGGGCTCAGGGCTTCTTGGCCCCAGGACCAGGGATCTGTCTGCTGCACCAACTCAGCGACCCTACAGCAGAGTCAGAGTGAAAGGAGAGAGAAAACATAGTACATGGTAGTGGAGAAATAAGAAAGGAGGGAGTTGTGATCAGCAATGGCAACATTGGAAAAATATGTAAGTAACTTTTGTGATGGACTTATAAAGAATGTGATCCACCCATGACAGAGTTGTTGGTGTTGGAACAAAGACTAAAGCACATTTTGTGTTATTATTACTTGGGGGAGGGTGCAGGGCAAGTGGGGCTGGATGGCCTGCCTGGGGCCACATAACAGGATGATCTTTGGGTGTCTGGGGCCGGATTCGGACCCAGGTGCTCCTGGCTCAAGGGCCAATGCTCTGTCTGCCACCCAGCCACCCCTACTATTATTACTATTTTATTTTATTTTGGGTCTTTTTTTTCTTTTTTTTTGGTTTTTGCAGGGCAGTGGGGATCCAGTGGCTTACATGTCACACGGCTGGGTGATTGTTGGGTTTACGAGGCTGGATATGGACTCGGGTGCTCATGGCTCCAGGGCTGGTGCCTCGTCCATTGTGCCACCTGGCCATACCTACAATTATTACTATTATTTTTTTTAATTTTAATTTTTTTTTTTTCTCCCCTTTACTTTTTTCGCCCAAGCAAGTCTATCTATATTCATGGGGGTGGGGTATTTTGTTTACTTGTAAACAAGAATATTTTATTAATGTAAAAAAAAACATTTGTACAAAATGAGAATAAAAAATAAATTTAAAAAAGTCAACTAAAATTAATTTAATCTACCAGCAAAGTTGCAAGATATAAGATTAATCCATATAAAACAATATTCCTTATATATAAAGGAAACAAAATCTAAAAAGAACTCTAATGAAAAAATATCCATTTGAAATATCTACAAATGCTATGGAATACTTGAGTGTTTCTGCCAAGATTCAGTCAAGGATTATGTGAATATTATTATAAAACACTTTTTTGTAGAAATACAGATTTAAACAATTAGAAAAACAATTGTTACTTTATTTATTTTTTTTTGTAAGGCAAACGGGGTTAAGTGGCTTGCCCAAGGCCACACAGCTAGGTACTCCTGACTCCAGGGCCAGTGCTTTATCCACTGCGCCATCTAGCCTCCCCTGTCCTTCATTCTTGAAGAAGATAAGTAATGCCATGACAATCACGTGAATTGGACAACCTCACTTTCTCCTCCAAAGCCATATGAGTCCAGTGGCCAGATATGAATCAGGAAGACTGGAGATGGCCCCAGATGTGAGGCAGTTAGGGTTAAGTGATTTGCCCAAAGTCACATAGCTAGTAAGTGGCGAAGTTGGTTTCGAACTCCCATCCTAGAGTCTGAAGAGAAAAAAAAAGTTTAGAATAGCTCACATGGACAGTAGTCAATCAAGATAAAAAGATAAAATAAAGCCATGCAATGTTGAGGCCTCTATTGAAGTTAGATAACATAAAACTGTAGTGAACTCAGTCAGCATGGTTGTACCTATGACTGTCTGTGGAAGTACTAAGGAGTAAGTGAGTAGCAAGAGAGCAAGTGGTAGGAGTAACCCAGAATTGGGGTTTGGTGAGGTATGCCCAGCAATGGGACAAAAGGGAAGCTAATAGTGGTCTTTCTGACTCTAGGTCCTGTGTTTTAGCAACTGGTCACCCACCTAGAGAAGGAGATAGAATACTACATAACACCAAATAATTAAACCACTCAATTCCAGAATGTTATTGAATTATGCTAAAGGGAGATGGATTTATTGGAAAATTCTGTCAAGCTTTTAAGGATTGTTAATATCAATATTACACAAATTATTTTCAAAAATTGAGACAGAAAGCAATCTGCCAAACTCCTTTTATGAGATATAGTCCTAATACCTAAGTCAAGAAGAATAAAGCAAACTGCAGACAAATAATATTAACGAATATTGATTAATTCAAAAATCCCATCAAATGGTCCACAGCAATTTAACCAGGAAATTATATATATTTATATGTACTTGTTGTCTAAACCATTTGGATGTAAGTTCTTTGTGACAGATTGGTGACAACAGATTGTATCCAAACCTAGGTGTCTCTTGATGGTCTAATTAGGACAGTGAATTTTATGGGGATAGTTTTCTGCCAACAGGTAAAATTAACCTGTCTCATGATGGACTACTCAACAGTATGGTTTAGTTGGTGACAGAATTTTAACAGTATGACAAAGCCAACCTGTTACTCAGAGGTCTATGCTATATTTTCCCAAGGTGTGGGCTCTTATCTGGGTTGAGCCCAATACAGAGCAGACCTATTCTTGACAGATATTAAAGAACTCTCCCCTGGATTCCCCTGGCACATTCGATGTCTCCCAAACACCTCAGGATGCCTGTCCATAGTACTGTGCTACTTACAGAATATGTACTTAGTAAATACTTGATGACTGACCAAAAAAGAATTTTGAAATGAACTCTCATGACCAGTTTTATCTACTACAGAACCACAGACCTTTGTGACAACACTCTTGGGGAATACAATCAGTAGTAGAAAAAAGTTAGGGGAGCCTGGTGATCAGCGTTAAGTCCCATGGATACACTATGTATTTATTAATCAACACAAGCAAAAATATGTCTTTAAATACAACTCTGTATTAAGAATTAACATTTTTCTTGGTGGCAAAGAACTGGAAATCAAGTAAATGTCCTTCAATTGTGGAATGGCTTAGCAAACTGTGGTATATGTATGTCATGGAAGACTATTGTTCTATTAGAAACCAGGAGGGATGGGATTTCAGGGAAGCCTGGAGGGATCTGCATGACTGATGCTGAGTGAGATGAGCAGAACCAGAAAAACACTGTACACCCTAACAGCAACATGGGGGTGATGATCAACCTTGATGGACTCGCTCATTCCATCAGTGTAACAAGCAGGTATAATTTGGGGCTTTCTGCAATGGAAAATACCATCTGTATCCAGAGAAACAACTGTGGAGTTTGAACAAAGCCCAAGGACTATTAACTTTAATATAGAAAAAAACCTGATATCTTATTGTCTAATCTTGTTATCTCTTATACGTTATGTTTCTTCCTTAAGGATATGATTTCTCTCTCATCACACACAATTTGGATCAATGTATATACCATAGAAACAATGTAAAGATTGGCAAATTGCCTTCTGTGGGGGGTGGGGGGAGGGAAGTAAGATTAGGGGGAAATTGTAAAACTCACAATAAATAAAATCTTTAATTAAAAAAAGAATTAAAATTTCTCAAACTTAATTCTCAGAGGGCAACCTGGCACCTGTAAAAACCCTGGAAAGTAAAAGAGAAGTCTGAAATAAACTTCATATTCTATCAATTGGACCAGTCACTTTGTTAATGATAGGGCTGTCAAAATTCATTTATCTTCTAGACTTTTCACACTTTGTTCTTGAAACTATCTTTAGAAAAGTAAACTTGATGTTACATTGATTAATAACCTAGAAACATTCTTACTGTATGTGAAAAATGATAGTGAAACCAATGCCAAAGATATTTGGAATCATAGAATTGGAGAATTTATATAGTTGAAAGGAAACTTGAGTTTGTTCAATTGAACTTCCCAGGAATAATCTTTAATCCAAGTATCTTAAAGCATAGAAACAACCTTATAAGACAACCTGAGATCATTTTACTCATAGCCAAGCTGTGATCCCTGAGATGGGGGGAAAACCACATAAAGTAAGAGACTATTGGCCTAGACTTCCAGTCACATGGAACAGAGCTCTGTAACCAAAGAAAAGAATATTTATATAACTGAAATTATCCATTGCTTAATGAAAACCAAAAATAGACTCAATTTTCCAGATGCTTCAGATGAAAAGAACAAAATAATTCTGTATTATTCATCTAAAGTAAATAATTATATTGGTGTCCAGATGGCCATTTCTGAAGGAAAGCAAGCCTTATAAGTCATCACTCACTCTCTTCCCTTTCTTCATCATACCCCTGCTTGAGAACCTTCAATTATATGCGGGATATGTTAGCCAAATGATTGTTATATACCTCTGAAAGAAGATTTGGTGTACTATCTATTGGAAAAGTGTTCACTGACTGTAAAAAATGATTTAAACCTCCCTAAAGCATATTATTGTAGGGAAAATCAATCTGATTTGAAAGAGTAAAAAGAAACAGAAGGAAACAATAGAAATCTCAGTATGAGACCCCCAGATAGATTGGTCATATTGAATTAAGATCATTTAAATATGAAACTTAAAGGACAACAAATACAAAAATGGCAAATATCTCTCAAGTTTTCTGAGATGAACAATATTCTTCACAAATGACATTGGAATCTCCACATTGGAACTCTAATGTCTCTACTGTTCTATAGGAAGCAGTAGAAATAACATGAAAGAAAAATAGAGACAGGAAGAGAAACTGGACTAAACCAAGTATACACAAAAAAAGGTTTACTTTGGAATAAGCATAAGCATACACACACATATATATATAAATAGAGAGAGATCTAGTATATTCAAAAGAAGTATATGCTGGAGGCAACACAATTTTGAAGGATCATTTCCCAACTGTAGCACAGTGTCTGGCACATAGAAGGCACTTGATAAATGCTTACTGACCAACTGATTGACAAAATATCAAAAAAGAAGATATTCTGTTTTTGAGGGGAAAAGTTATGCAACAGAAGAAGGTGACAGAGAAGATCTCCATAAATACTGACTGACACCTATTTTTCTCTTCTCTATAAAATCTTTATGAAAGTAATTTATGTATGGAGGTCAACATTAATGAATATATGAGAAGGGAGCTAGAATAGATTATTTTGTTGTTTTTTTCTTTATTATTTTTTTCAGGTTTTTTTTTGCAAGGCAAATGGGGTCAAGTGGCTTGTCCAAGGCCACACAGCTAGGTAATTATTACATGTCTGAGACCAGATTTGAACCCAGGTACTCCTGACTCCAAGGCTGGTACTTTATCCACTACGCCACCTAGCCTCCCCTTTTGTCCTTTATTCTTGAAGAAGACCATGGCATCAAGGAGTTGATGACACAGTGGATAAACCACTAGCCTTTTAGACAGGAGGATGGGAGGGCCTCAGACACTTTCCACTTAATAGTTGTGTGACCTTGGGCAAGTCACTTAACCCTGATTGCCTCATATCCAGGGACATCTTGATATTCAAATCCTGCCTATCTTTTAAGGCCCAAGTTTAAATTTGATCTCTTCCCCAAATTCTTCTCAGCCAGATTCATCTTTGTCCACTGGATCCAGATAGCTCTAGAGGAGAAAGTGAGTCTGGTGACTTAGCATAGCAACTCCCTCACTCAAATCCAATTCATGTGTTTTGTCATGGCATCCCTCCCTGATGTCATAGATCACATCTTACATAACTGACTGAAAGATTCTGAGAATACAAGATCCAGCTGTGCATATTGTTTATTGACTTTTTAAAATCTGATTCCATAGAGCAAATCAAGCCTTAAAAGTATCTCCGATACACATATTCAGATCATGGAAAGTTCCTTGAAAAATGCAGTAACATAAATCACTTTGATAATTTTCTGATTTTCAAACAAGACATGATTAACCAATCTATTTGCCATCTGTTGTAGAGAATGCCCAGATAAGAATTTAAAAGGAAAAGGCCATCTCCATAGAGAAAGATATTTCAGGGAAGAATACCTATCTGACTATGATATTCAATTAGATGGATAGCCCTTGTGTAGTATTAATAGAGAATATAGCTTATTTCAGAAAACTTGAGAGATCTTTGCCATTTTTGTGTGTTTGTTGTCCTTCCAGTTTCATAGTTAAAATGAACTTAATATGACCAATATAGCTTGGATCTCATGATGAGATTTCTATTTTTCACATTCCTACCTTTTTGATCTATCAGAGCTTTCATTAAAGTAGATTGAATTTCCCTATAATATGTATGTGTGTTTTTGACAAATACTGCAGAAGGATAGTGAACTAGAACCATAATTGAGTGGGAGGAAGAAATGGTGTAGAATCACATAATTAATAATGAATTATGAGCATGAAGCTGTGCAAAGGATATCTTCGAAGAGTAGAATGACTGGAAAAGGAAGGCTTCTTCTCATAAAGCAAAAACAGTTGAATAGGCCAATTCTACATTGGTGCCATATAAATGGTAGGAGATCTAACCACAGGATTGGGTAGAATCCCTGAGTTAGAATTACAGAATGGAATATACAAAGCACATATGGCTGGTTTACCTGTCATATCAAGGAAGGGAGTACCTTCATTGATAAAGCATAAACTTCATGAAATACTGAATATAAATATGTTGAGAGTACTTGAGAGGGCCAGCCCTCAGGAGTGATATTCACATATCCTTGGTGACTTTTTCCATCAAAAATATTTATGGATTATTGCTCACTGTATGGATTGTATGCAGATTTCAAAGAACAAATATTGTAAATTTACCCAGGAAATTGTGAAACTGGGTCTCCTTTAAGGTCATTCCTGAAATAAGTATTTGCTATAAAAAGTCTAAGTTTACAAAAATAAAATTGGTAGATTTTCACTTCCTAACCCTGTGTGTTTGGATATGTTTTTCTACCCGACCTGACTCTAGAAAGTTCATGTCCAGACTCACACCAGAACTATGGCGGGCTATAGCTGGTGCCTGCCCAGGGACTGACGGAGGGATGGACTGACAGATGGACAGATGGATGGAGGGACAGCTGGACCTGGAGGGGAATCAATCTTGAAAGGAAAGATAAAGTCTGGACACCTGCGGGTCAAAAAAGCACTCATGGGGCGGCTAGGTGGCACAATGGATAGAGCACTGGCCCTGGAGTCAGAAATACCTGAGTTCAAATCTGGCCTCAGACACTTAATTACCTAGCTATGTGGCCTTGGGCAAGCCACTTAACCCTATTTGCCTTGCAAAAAAAAATAATTAGCAGAGAAAAAGCACTAGAATTGCATTGAAAGCTTGTTAAAAGATTCCTGTAAAAGATGAGATTTTAGTGAGATGTAAGATGAGAGGTCTATGAAGAGGTTAAAGGGGATTAAATTAATTTGAGGATCATTAACATGGAGATGGTGATGGAAAAAAAAAAAGCTCCTTTCTCCTAGGGGCGGCTAGGTGGCGCAGTGGATAGAGCCACCGGCCCTGGAGTCAGGAGTACCTGGGCACAAATCTGGTCTCAGACATTTACCTAGTTGTGCGGCCTTGGGCAAGCCACTTAACCCCATTGCCTTGCAAAAGTCTAAAAAAAAAAAAAAAAAAGAGCACTCATAAAGGGACAGCAGGCAATGAAGGTAAATAATTTTTTTTTCATCAGTTATAAAACAGAGACCATTAAAATGGGACAGGGTCAGTCTAAGGATAGAGGACATTATTTGAAAGTGCTAAAGCAGATAGTTAAAGAGGCTTGTTAATAACAACAAAACAATTGGAAGAATTTAGTGAATGTTTACAAAAAATGTTGTCCTTGGTTTCCAGGAGAAGGAGTATTAAGTATTGAAAAATGGGAAACTGGAGAAACAGATGAGTGAACATTTTAAAAAGGAAGGTCAGGAAGCATTTCCTATGTGAGTCTTTTCATTGGGGAATATTTTAAAATCTGCCTGACTCCACCTGGAGATGTTCCTTTGGCTTAAAGTATATTGATGTAGATGTTCAAGCTATTCAGCAGTAAGATAAGAGTAAAAAAAAGTGCTGTCTTTTACCTCCAGCACTGCCTCCAGACCCATGCCTGCCTCAGGGTGGAAGGAGGGATTTGGAAGCCAAGGTTGTGGGGTCTTACCTTCCTAGGAGAATCCTACTCCCTGCTCCAGCTTTAGGAATTTGTACCAGAGAGTCTCTGGGATGCTGGGCCCCACCCTGGGCTTCTGGTGGTGGCTCCCCAGCCAGCTCCACCTCCTCCTAACTCTAACAGCTCACCTTCTGCTCCTTTAGGGTCTAAAGAAGAAAATGTTACCACAAATAAGGGGCATATGAATATTGTTCAAATAGTTGTTTGAAAAGCAATAGATAAGGGAGAGAAGATTGCATGGGACATGAGAGAGTTATTGTTCTCTTTTCCTGTGCTTGAGAGACCTGATTCAAAGGTTTCAGGGATTGTTTTGAGAGAATACAATAATTTAGATTTTAAAACATTTAAAGAATTAAAATAAGCAACAAGTACATGTGGTAACACCAGTTCATATGTTTTGACTAGAATAGAAATATTAGGTAGACAAATATTAGCCCCAGAAGACTGGACCAAGATAGCAAAAACTACTCCTACACCAGGAGATTACTTAATAAAGAAAACTGATTTTTTTGAGAATTATACTAGTCAGGCTGAAAGAAGTGAAGCAGCAGGGTTAAGAATAACATTTGAAATGCTCTCTAGCACTGGTCCATGGGCAGAAGTAAATAATTAAATTGGGTATAGTTTACAGGCACACGAGTAGGCATGGCTAAAATTGCCTGAAAAAGGAGGTGGCAATGGGAATGAGAGATCAGAGGGCTTGTTTTCTCACGGCTCCCTTATCTATATCTTGAAGAGAGGGATTAAGAAAAAGCAGTAGATAAGAGAGAGAGAGAGAGAGAGAGAGAGAGAGAGAGAGAGAGAGAGAGAGAGAGAATTGTTTCATGAAGACTTGATAAAATAAAATAAAATGTTTAAAAAAGGAATTTATTTGAAGTTTTAGAAGCAGAAAAGTGAGAGTATCTGCAGATGTGTTAAATGTTATATAATGTGTTACATAATCATAAAAATGCTATTCAATTTCATAAAGATAAGATAATCAGTTTTATTTTAAAATACGTAATTTGATTATTACAAAAAATAATGGGATGATTGAGGATTTATAAGAAGACTCCCCTCCCAGAAAAGATTTAGGACTGTTGAAGCTATTTGGTTTACTCTAAGCTGATAGGGGACAGGGAATATTCCAATTAGGCTGAGGGATTTTTGAGTGACTGTTTGCCCTCTCAAAAGTTGTAGTTATTTATAGTTAAAATCAAGAACTGTTAGATATCAAAACCTTTGAATGGAAAAATGTATTGTTGAAAATGGAAGGTTCTCTGCATTTTTCCTCTGGTTTCTTGAAAGATTTGTCACCTTTGGTGGTGTTATCCTGTTGATTTTAATCTTTATGTGTAAAGGGACCCTCTAGTGTGAGAGCAGAGTAGGGTTTCCCTGGATTTTGGGAGCCTCTCTGGTTTTAAATGCTCTGACTCTGTTTATGTGTCTGTATGTGTTTACTTCAAAATACAGGCAGGGAGAAGCTCTCAGTTGTCTCTCAGGCCTGCTGTTCTTTGTGTTCTGATTGGCCAATCTTCTTTCCATTCTCTCTTTTCAAAATTAGATTTTTTTCCCCCAAAACTCATGATTAGAGCCAAAAAAGGAGATTTTCCTGAGAATTATCTTGTTTGTGGAGGAGAAGGGGTTCTATTATTTTCTCTTATTTTCTAGTGTCTTTTCTGGACTGATAGACTAATAGAATTTTATTTATTGATTTGGCAAATTATACTTATAAGGGACCTAGGAGAAATTGAAATTATTCCTAAAATTATTTTTTGGACTGGTCTTAATTAGCATGATAAATATATTTATATATAATAAAAAATTTAGGGGGGTGAACAAGGAATGATAAACAGTACAGGTAAATAATTAGTGCATACTACCTTGATATCTCAAAATGTGAGGAATCTCTGATTCCCAGAACATCATTTTGTGAGGATAGAAAGCTCTTTTAAGTTAGAGCATTGAGAAATCAGAATAGCATTGATACAGATAAGAAGGATTTGCAAACTTTTATATTTTGAAAAGGAAAATAATTTAAGGCAATATTGAATATGATTTTGGAATTTATAAAATTATTAAGAGAACTTTAAAGAAAATCTTGTTATCATAAAAAGGGATTTTAGAAACATCTGGTCTCAAGAAATTTTTATGTATTACATAGTTTTAGGGAGTAAAGAGAATATACATTAAATTGAAATGTGTTATATATAATTAGTAAACTTTGTATAAGAAGAGATTCGGACAATTTTTTGAAATTTTAATACTGTGTTATAGTAACAAACAATGGATGAATTGAAGTATCATCCATCACCTTTGTAAAGATTTGTTATAAGTAAACTGGAGAATATCTTGCCAACAAGGTTATATTTCTCAAGGTCTTTTGGTTCAGAGAGATTGTGAAAAGCTGTGCTCCTCCACCTGGTGTTTCTCAAAGGGAATATTTATATGTAAGATCAAAGTAACTTATTTAATATCTGTTTTAAGAAGAAATTATATATGTATCTTGTAACCCTGGCATTGGTAAAAGTTTTACACTGAATTTTTTTGAAATTATATATATATATATCTATATATATATAGATATATATAACTAAATTCATAGAAAATCTTATTTTCTTTTCGAAAATAGGAGTGTATTTGAACAAGAGGAAAATAAGCTTATAGAGATGTGAAAGAAATTTATGTGTAATATTTAGTTATAAGGTTAACTGTAAGAGAAGGAGATGTCAGCGTGGAAACATTATGTTTCATGTAGGTTAAGAATTTAATGTTTAAGTAAAGACTGACAGAGTGCTTTCCATGGGGGGGTGGGGGGAGGGAAGCAAGATTGGGGGAAAATTGTAAAACTCAAATAATATCTTTAATAAAAATAAATTTAAAAAAATAATTTAATGTTTAATTTTAAAGAAGTAAAAATGGTAAACAGAAAAATGTTGTATAAGAAATTGGGAAGTTATAGCTTAACTGCAATTAGTTCCAATAATACTGAATAAATGTGAGAGGTTTTGGAAAATGATTGGAAGATTGAAAATTATGTAACCCATAGTTAGGTAATTTACTGATGAACAAGATGTTGAAAAGTTATATGATCTAGTTTTATCAATATAAGCTATTTTACTGTAATGATATCAAAGCCTGGAGTTAATGATTGATTTCTCTTTAGAGGTAATGAGGGAAAACATCTGAAGTTATGACACTCTGGGTTTCCTGAAATTTTTAAACAATGTGATGGACCTTATTCTAGACCTGTAGGTCCAAGCATAAATGCCATTAAAAATTATTTTTTTAATCAAAACAAAAGAATGAATTATATGCCCAATTAATGGTATTAATAGAATAGCCACAAAACCCTTAACATTTTTACAGATAGTAAGTATAGTTATCATGTGGTCAGATACATAGAAACAGCCTTTATTAAACATGGCACTGATGAAAAATTGTATCTACTCTTTAAAGAGTTACAAGAAGTTATGAGAGATAGATATAATCCCTGTTTTATTGTATACATTCCCACACTGGATTGTCTTGGGCCCAAATATGAAGGCAATCATAGGGCTGATCAATTAACCCTTCCACTTCTTATAAGCTTAGTAGAACACCAAGCCAGGCAGTGTCACAAAAAAATTTCACCAGAGTGCCCCTTTATTAAGGAAAGAATTTAAAATCACCAGAGAGCAAGCAATGTATTCTATATTTACCTACCCCTCCAAATTATTCTAAGAATCCTAGAAGCCAAGTTCCTAATGAATTATAGCAGTTGGATATGACTCATTATGCATCTTTTGGAAAAATAAAATTCATTCATGTTACTGTAGATACATTTGGTTCATGTGCAATGGCACCAACACAAAGTTCAGAGGTCACACAAGGTGTGATTGATCATTTATTCCATTGTTTTGCTATTGAGGGGATACCAAAATCCACAAAACAGATAATGGCCCTGGATATACTTCTGTAGCATTTAAACAATTGTGCCTATATTACAATATAAAACATATTACAGGTATTCCATGTAATCCCACTGGTCAAGCTTTAGTAGAAAGAAAACAGAAAGATCTTAAGAGATTTCTGGAAGTGCAAAAGAAGGGGGAATATATAGGGACAAAGGGGAAACAAGGAAGGAGAGTAAATCTCACCTTATATACCATGGATTTCTGAACATTGAAAGATAAACAATTAACACCAGCAGAAACATTTTTTTAAGGATATACAACATGAAGAGAAGGCCATGGTCATGTGGAAGGATCCTAAGGCATCAGCATTGAAAATGGCTGGATCCATTATTAACTTGGGGTCTAGGGTATGCTTCTGTTTTGTCCACAGATGGAGAAACTGTCTGGGTACCAGAAAGAAACATCAGACCATGCAAACCAGATGAACCAAGTAATACAGAAAATGAGTAACTTACACTTAAGAAATCGGAAAGGAAAAGATGAGAGGAGAATATGTCCTGGACTTATGGGACATTTATGATGCTTACAATACTCATGAACAATTTGGGGACTGTAAAAGGAACTGAATATTGGACTTATGTTCAAAACCCTCCATGGGTCACTACTCTAAAATGGGGTGAGAGTATGGCTGAAATTGTATTAATTGGGGAAGCTGCAGATTATTTGGAATATAACAAAGTTCCTACTGGATATATCGAAGAAGAGATGCTGAGAAGAAAAGTTAGGCATAATTTCTCATTTAAATACTATGACACCTATATGTTTTTGTAAAACGTATACTGATGAACCATGTGTTAAATTAAGTAAAACTAATCATTCAACTCATCCAAATATTTATAACGGGGGAGCATTTAGGACTTTAGAAATATCAGGAATTCCATTTGTATAAAGTATTGAAGTAAGAAAGAGATTTCCTACAGAATCTCCTTCTTTAAATTTACATGCTTGGGATTTCAAAAATGAATGTTTTCCACCCTGGGTTTCCTGTCATACCCCAGATAGAAGAATTTATGATCATTATGTTTTGCTACAAGTGTGGAATTATCCTGATAGAGTTGTGCCATGGGGTATTCCAGGCTATATTAAACCAATTATATACCCAGAAATAGGGTTAGATAATTCAGAGATATGGAAGGCTATGGCAGATATAGATGAGATGAGGTATATGCAATAGAATAAGATGTTGGACAAAATATATTATGCAGAAAAGAAATTGTCTGTGACTGCATGCACAGGACCAGATTTTGTGTTCAAGATAGGATCTTTCAAAGATGTCAATATTATCAGAGAGAAAGGGGGATATAATGTTAACTGTTATAATTGCACTATTTGAGCATGTATAAATAAGGAAGTGGTGGATGATGATGTTGTTTTCATGATAAGACAACCAAAATTTGCTATAATACCCACTAAGGTAGAAGGCTGGTCTATGTCTCCTGCTGATGAATTCTTAGAAAAAACATTAAAGAGAATTAGGCAGAAGAGATGTGTTAGTTGCATTGTGTTTGGGATATTAAGTATTGTAGCAGCCATTATAGCAGCTACTTCGGTGACTATTTCTGTACAAGTAGGGAATAAAGTAAAAATTGGAAGCTAAATATATTCAAGAATTATCAGCAAATGCTCAGGAGAGAATTAATGAAGATCTTTATCATTTGATTAATGCATTACAAACCTCTGTAATGAACACAAGGGACAATTGCAATATGATTATAGATTTTCTGCTATTTGTGTTACTCCTTTAAATTATAATACCTCACTTATTCCATGGGATAATATAAAAGGTTATTTGAATGGAATATGGTATAATGATTCTATAACTATGGATATGAATCAATTGCTTAAAATTGTTAATATTACATTGTCACCTAGAATGGAAATGGACTCAGGTATTGATAATTTAACTTTGTTAATAGGCTTCATCCTTTTCACTTTATGAACCTATTAGTGATCATGTTTCCTGGTATCTTTGAATTATTATTGATATTGTGTATTATTCCCATTTGTCTTAAACGTCTTTTGTCACTGGGACAAAACATAGATGTCCTAACACACCACCTAAAGCTTCAGCATGCCCAAGAAGGTGGAATCTGTAGAGGGCCAGACCCAGGAAGTGATATTCACATATACTTGGTGACTTTTTCCATCAAAGATATGTATGAGGGGCGGCTAGGTGGTGTAGTGGATAGAGCACCGGCCTTGGAGTCAGGAGTACCTGGGTTCAAATCCAGTCTCAGGCACTTAATAATTACCTAGTTGTGTGGCCTTGGGCAAGCCACTTAACCCCATCTGCCTTGCAACCCCCCCCCAAAAAAAAGATATGTATGGATTGTTGCTCATCATATAGATCCATTGGCTCACCAGTGAACTGTGACCTGGGATAATCTGTGGCTCTAGAGGTGGTTGGAAAAGGTTTTTCTGACAGAGAAGTATGCAGATTTCTAAGAACAAATATTGTAAATTTACCCAGGAAATTGTGAAACTAGGTCACCTTTAACTGGTCATTCCTGCGATAAGCTTTTACTATAAAAAGTCTGAGTTTCCAAAAATAAAGTTCGTAGACTTTCACTTCCCAACCTTGTGTGTTTGGATATGTTTTTCTACATGACCTGACTCTCGGAAATTCATATCCAGACCCACACCAGAACTAAGGTGGACTACAATAATAATCTATGTGTGAAGATAGGAAGAAGAGTAATTTATAATTAGGACATTCATTATTTGAACAAAAATGCTATTGCAAATGTTTTTTTCACTTCTGTCTCCACTCTTCCTATTCAAATCCTGCCCAAGTTTAAGTTTGAGCTTTTCCACAAATTCTTCTCAGCCCCTACCAGCTTATAGCAATCATTCCCTCTTTTTAACTTTAGTACCTATTGTCTGGGCTTATATTTCCCTTCCACACTCTCTTTTCTTTCATACTTCTTTATCTCTGTTGAAGGCACTAACTTCTCCATCCTTTACTTCTCACTCTCCCCCGACATATCCAGTTGCCAAATCTTAACTTTTCTACATATTCAGCATCTCTCACGTCTATCTCCTTCTGTCTGCTCAACCAGCTTCTTAGTTTAGGTCCTCATCACCTCTCACTTAAACTGCTGCAGTAACCTTTTAATTGACTTTCCTGTCACAATTCTTTTCCCATTTCAGTCCATCTCCACATAGCTGCCAAAGTGATATTCCTAAAGTATCATTACCTTTCAGCTGGACTGTTGCAATAGATTCCTTGTTCTTGGCTCTCCTGATCAGAACTCTGTTGAGTTCATTTTCTAGATCTTTGTGGAGCAGGTTTTTTTGGTGGATTTCCCCTGCTATATATCTTCCAAAAGTGTCTCCAAATGATATCATCACAGAATCAGTCGGTCAACAGACCTAGAATATAATCACAATGTGAAGGGTAAGGATAGAAGGGATTTTCCTACAATCCTACATTGTGAATATTCAACTCCAGAGTATTCTAAAGCTTTGGCCAATGCCTAAAAGGTGTTTGACAAAAAAAGGAAAGAAAAACTGATGCATATTTACAAGAAAAAAAAAAAAAGTTGATGATAACTGGCCTCCCCCCACCTCGGGCTTCTACATAAACACTCCAGATGGTTCAGCAGTTTAACAGTCCAGTAGTGAAGAGTCCAAGTTTGACAGTTGGAGTCAGAGGAGGAAGAAGAACCAGACACTTCAGGGGGAATCTCTCTAGGTGGGAGGAGCTGTCTTTCTACTCCTCATCTCATTGGCTCTATTATCCTTATCAGGATAATAAGATTGGACCAGAGGGAAGCAATGGGAAGAAATATGGGAGCAAAGGGGATACCAAGGACAAATAGAAACATTTTCTCCACTGATTACATTTTAGACTTTTTATATTTATATTAATTGAAGTAGGAAGGTGGAAACTCCCTGTTTTTTAACTAGACAATAATTTATGTGGAAAAAGTAGATTGTATTTGAAACTGAGAATCTTTATTATGCTCAGTTTGCTTTTTAAGAAAGTATATGAGTAATTCAATAAGTCAAGCATTTATTAAATGTTTATTTTGTGCTAGCCATAATGCTGGAGATATAAATACAGGCAAAAAGACCATCCCTTCCCTTAAGGAGCTTATATTCTAATGACTGAAGATAAATAATATATAAAAGGGAGCCAAAAAGGAGGAGCCAAAAGGTGTCCTCACAGGGGCATGATGGCAAAATATAAAGACTAAAGGGTAGTTGGTTTACTCTCTTCTTCCAAATGGAAGTTTGTGGAATAACTAATGAGAGAAGACCAGAACAGATAGAGAAAGCAGATGAGGCTTGATAGCGATGATTCCATGATATAATGATTCCATGTCATTATCTAATTGTTAAAATGATTAATCTGTACTCATAGAATCAATCAATCAATCAATCAATGAATCAAAAACATTTATTACTATGTGCCAGGCACTCCGCTAATGCCAGGTAATGAGGGATGAGTAGCAAATTCACAAGAAAACAAAAATGCTTCCTTTGAGGAAGATGCTCCAGGAACAGAGGACAGCTACCCCAAAAGTCAACATTAGCTCAGCAGAGGAGAAATTGAGCAACACAAGACAAAAACAGGAAGAGAATATCAAATAGAAGCTTCCAAGGAGAATGCCAGCTGTCAAGATGGAGTGGTATCCCTGGTTAGGGAGTTGAATACTTAGTAATTTTAATAGAAGTAGCTGGTTAGTGGGAGCTGAAGCCATAAGAATTATTATAACCAGAATGTATCCCTAAGCACATATCATGTGAAAGACTTTTCTCTCTTTTTGTATAGTGGGTTTTTCCTTTGCTATTTTATGACAGACTGAGTATATCTTGCCTTCTTACCTCCAGCTTTGCCCCTGAGTCTTTTCCAATTGGACCATCTATGATGACTGGACCAGGCCATCCATCTACTTCAGGTCATCTTCAGGAATAGATTCTAGCCACCAACTTCTTGGATTCCATTTTTGCCCCATGGGAGCTTCTTCAAATGTCTTGTCTTGCACTGACACCACCCTCTTCCCCATTAGATTCCCTTGGTCCACACGCATTTGTTCCCGTAAACTGTGAAATGGCCTCTCAGGACAAGACACCACCAATTCCCATGAAATTGGACTTTGAAGAAAGGCTTTAAACATACAGTATACTCATCTGTCTCTCATAATTGTCCTACACACATATTCTCTCAGCCCAGTGATTCTGAATCTCCAACTGCTGGCATATACATCTCACTTCACTCCCCAGCTGCTATCTCTGTGTCTCTTGTCTCCCTCAAGATATTCCCAGGCACCAATGTACCACTCCAGGTCTGCCTACACTTTCCATTATTCTCTCTGGAAGTATCTGTTTCAGAAAGGATGCAATAACTCCTCTCACGAAAGTTGGGTAGTTTGGCTAAAAGACAGTCCTGTCTGTACTATGTTGGGTAAATGGTGGTGGTGGTGGTGGTGGTAGTAGTAGTGGTGTGTGGAAAGATGATTATTCCTGATTGACTGGGAGCACAACTATGATGCTGTGTACCGAAGTGGAGATTTCCTCAAGAAATTTTGGAGGACTTTTATATAGATGGTTGAGAGAAGAAAACTCTTACTTTTGAATGGCAGACAGAAGATCTTCCTGGAGCTGTAGACCAGGGAAACTGGTTATCAACATATTCCTTAACTTTGAGCACTGGCAACCCTAGAGACCACTAAGAGTGGATTTAGCTTGCTGAGATTATTCTCTCTATTTGATTAAGAAGAGCTCTTATCTCGTTCCCTATTTATGAGCTTCTATACTCTTGTATACTTTTTGGTTAATTTTAATCTGTATAATTTCCCTTGCAAAAAAATTGCAGTTTACTTTGATAAAGAGGCATAAAAGCTATTCAGGGTGGTCTTTTGTGTGTCAGTGGTTAGTGAGAGGAAGCTAGGCTGGTCACAATAGTAAGCTAAGTATTATCTGTTCTTCAGTGTGGAAAGGTAGTGTTTATTCTAGGCCTCAGAGCATATTACCCTTAGATGACCAATATTTGAGTTGTGTTGGATAGATAAAATACTAGCCTAGCAAATCCTATTTCTCCCTATCTACAGGCTTCTTCTTTGCTACTTACCATCATATCCATGTCTTCGACCAATCCTTTTACAGACTATTACTATTATCTACATCTTTCCTCCCTGTGTCTTAATTCCTGGAAAAAACCATCTCTACTTAATATCTATACTTTCTTTGCTCTTATTCATTTCTAAACCTTCTGAATCTGACTTCTGACTTGATCATGTAATGTAAATCCCTTACAAATGACCTCTCAATGACTTAATCCTTTTCTTGATCTTCATCCTTTTTTACTTATCTGCAGTCCATGATATTGTCAATCATTGCTTCCCTCTCTAGGTTATAGTGGCAGCACTCTTTCCTAGTTCTTTTCCAATCTGATTTCTCCTTACTGTCTTTACAGAATCTTCATCTGGTTCACATTCTCTAACTGTTGGCATACCTAAAACCCTGGATCATTACTGTCATGCTAAATGATTGGATCACAATATCTCTCATCTATATCCTTTTTTTCTCCACTTACCCAGTCATCACCCAAGTTCAGGCCCTGATCTCTTGTCTAGACTATTGCAATAATCCTCTATTTTCCCTGCCTCAAGTCTCTCCCCACTCCAAATTCATCCTCTACTCAATTATCAAAATGATTTCCCTAAAGTATAGGTCTGACTATGTAATTTATCCTCACTTAATACATCTTAATGGCTCGCTATTATCTCCAGTTTCAAGTATAAATTCTGGTTAAGCATTTAAAGTTCTCCATAATCTGACACCTTCCCATCTTTCCAATTTTCTTTTTTATTCCCCTCAAAGAACTCTGCAATCAAATATACTTTTTTTTGTTTGTTTTGGTGGGGCAATGGGGGTTAGGTGACTTGCCCAAAGTTATTGCCTTTGTACTCACTCTCCTCCAGGTCTGGAATGCTCTCCTTCCTCATCTGCAGCTCCTGGCTTCCCTGGATTCTTTCAAGACTCACTTCTTTCTACAGAAGTTCTTTTCTGATCTCTCACTAGTAGTGCCTTGGCTCTAACATTATCTTTCCTCTAACTGTGTATATTTTGTGCATAATTATTTACATGTCCTATTTCTTACCTTCTCAAAGGATGGAGGAGGCTGGAGAAAGAATTTGGAACTCAAAATTTAAAAAATTGTTAAAAAAGTAACTTTTATAGATGATTTATTTACACATTCTCTCCATTATAATATAAGCTCCTTGAGGGCAGGGACAATGTTTTTACTTTTTTTTTTGTATTCCTCAGTACTTAGCACAGTGCCTCAAATATAGAACCACTTAATAAATGCTTATTGAATAACTAATGTGGAAATATGCTTAACATTATTGTACATGTATAGCCCATATTGAATTGCTTGCTTTATTGGGGAGGAGGGAAAGAAGGCAAGGAGAGAGGGAAAATTTTGGAAGTCAAAATCTTACAAAAATGAATGTTAAAAACTTTTTACCTATAATTGGAAAAAAATAAAATACCATTAAGTGCAAAAGAAAAAATATTTGTTGACTTGTTGAGAGGTGGTCTTGGACCTTAGGAACTTCTGGATATAAGTGCCAGACCTGACACCCACTATCTATGTGACCCTGAGCAAGTCATTTATCCTGTCAAGGTTCCAAGCAACTTTTGTCTAAGATTATTATAAACTGAATAGAAGTTCTGATCAACATTGGTGGAGTTTATTCATATTAGTTACATTGTTCCTTTCACCACTTAAGTCAAGGATTGAGTAGGGGAAAAAACTAATTGATTTTCTTGTTCCTGGATTGTAGGTAGAGATTGCATTGAATGATGGTGGTTTATGTTCCTGCCACTAAATGCAGATCCTTTTGCAATGCAGAAATTAAAGTCAAGAAACAAAACAAAAAATAATGCTGTAGTGATTCCATGAGGACTTTTTAAAAAAAAAGAGAACACATTTTTTCTACCTTTTTTTGTAAGAATGTCTTATAATTGTGATTGTATTAAATTATAAAGGTTTTACACAAACAAAACTAATGTAACCAAGCTTAGAAGGAAAGCAGAAATCTGCGAAACAATTTTTACAGCAAGTATCTCTGATTAAGGCCTCCTTTCTCAAATATATATAGTCAACTTTATAAGAATACAAGTCATTCCCCAATTGATAAGTGGTCAAAGGATATGAACAGTGAGCTTTCAAGACAAATCAAAGCTATCCATAGTCATGTGAAAAAATGTTCAAAATCATTACTGATTGAGAAATGCAAATTAAAACATCTGAGATACCACCTATCAGACTGGCTAATATGACAAAAAAGGAAAATGATAAATGTTGAAGGGGATATATGAAAACTTGGGATACTACTAATGCATTATTGGTGGAACTATGGCTAAAGGGTTATAAAACTGGGCATGCCCTTTGATCCAGCAACAGCCGTACTAGGTTTGTATCTCAAGAGATCAAAGAAAAAGGAAGAGGACTTATATGTACATAAATATTTCTATCAGCTATTTTTGTGGTGACAAAGAATTGAAAAGTAGAAGGGATGCCCATCAAATGGGGACAGATGAACAAGCTGTGGTATATGAATATAATGGAATACTACTGAGCAGACAGATTTCTTTGTAATTTTTTTTGTCAGTAATTTTTTTTTGATTTTTTTTTCAAGGCAATGGGGTTAAGTGGCTTGCCCAAGGCCACACAGCTAGGTAATTATTAAGTGTCTGAGGTCGGATTTGAACCCAGGTACTCCTGACTCCAAGGCCAGTGCTCTATTCACTGTGCCACCTAGCCACCCCCAATACAGTCTCTGAGCTGGCAGATTTCAGAAAAACTCGTAAAGACTTATATGAACCGATGCAAAGTGAAGTGAGAAGAACCAAGAGAACATTGTATATTAATAATAGCAACACTATATAATGATTAGGTACGATTGGCTTCTCTTTTTTCAACAATACAATGATCCGAGACAATTCCAAAAGACTTGATGAAAAATGTTAACTACATCCGGAGAAAGAATAATGGAGACTGAATGAAACATACTATTTTCACTTTTATTTTCTTCATAGTTTTTTCTGTATTTTCTTATATAATTTGACTAATTTGGAAATATGCTTTACATAATTGTACATATATATTTATATATTATATATTTATATATATATATATATATAACTATATCAAATTGCTTACTGTTTTAGGGAGAGGAGAAGGGAGGGAGGGAAAGAGAAAATTTGGAACTCAAAATTTTATTTAAGAAAAGAATGTTAAAATTGTTTTTACATGTAAATGAAAAAATAAAATACTCCTTAAAAGAAAAAATCCTAAGATTTGAATCTGAATTGACTTGCATATTAAATTATGTTTTTTATGGAACTATGATTTTTTCTTTGATTCTATTAGAGATTAAAACTCAAAGATATAGTTAAAAATAAAAGGAAACCAATAGCAAGGAAAAACAAGAGACTTGAAAACAAAAATGCAGTATGCCATTCATATTGCAAATAATAGAGAAGCAGAACAAGAAACTAGCCTATTGAAGTAAAAAATAAGTATCACTGCTTTTGAAATCAGCTTTCTAGGTGGCACAGTGGATAAAGCACCAGCTGTGGAGTCAGGAGTACCTGGGTTCAAATCCAGTCTCAGACATTTAATAATTACCTAGCTGTGTGGCCTTGGGCAAGCCACTTAACCCCATTTGCCTTACAAAAACCTAAAAAAAAAAAATCAGCTTTCCTTTTTTTTTTTCCAGTCTCTGTTCTGAGTATATGGCAACTCTGCATCAAGCAAGTCTATTGGTGCCCTTTTTCCAAAAACTGATACTCCCATTTTATCTCTGTGTCACATTTTGGTGATTCTTGTAACATTTCAAACTTTTTCATCATTATTATGTTTGCTTATGGTGATTTGTGATCAGTGATCAGCTACTTTTGTAATTGTTTTGGGGTGCTATGAATTATGCCCATTTTAAGATGGTGAAATTAATTGATAAATGTTGTATATTCTTATTGCTTCTCTAACCCCATCTCTCTTCCTCTCCTCAGATCTCCTTTATTCTTGAAGACACAATATTGAAATTAGGTTGGTTAATAGTCCGACAATGACCAGTATATGTGTTTAAATGAAAAAGATATGTCAATGTGGCAAACTTCATTGTTTTCTTAAAGAAATTGCCACAGCCATCCCAACCTTCAACAACAACCACCATCAGTCAACTGTCATCAACACTAATGCAAAACCCTTCAACATCAAAAAGATTTTGACTTGTTGAAGGCTAGCATTTTTTAATAAATATTTTTAATTAAGGTATGTACATTTTTTTCAGACATAATACTACTGCACATGTAATAAATAGACTACAGTATAGGGTAAACATACCTTATATGCACTGGGAAACCAAAAAATTCATGATTTTCTTTATGGACATATTTGCTTTATTGTGATGGTCTGGAACTGAACTTGTAATATCCTGACCCTTGTTGAGAAACAGTGGACAATTTCATTGCTTGAGACTCCACTCACAATCTCTGACTCTTCATATCAAAACACCCTTCCATGGCTCCCCACACCTCTCTTTATATCCTCTACTGGAATGTAAACACATTGAGGGCAGGAGCTGTTCACTTCTGTCTTTGTATCTATTCACAATGCCTGGCCCATAGTAGGCATTTTCTTGCCCTATTGATTAGTTGTAATATCTATGTCGTGTGCACTTCTTTTTTTTTTAGTAACTAGAGAAAATTGCTCATCCACCATCTTCTTAGTCACTTGACCAGAGCCTTTCCCTATAAAGGCTCCATAATGTCCATTGCATCAAATCCAAGTTGCATTCAATGCTCTCACTTCATCCATCTAGCTCCTTCTTCCTGGTGCTCCCTCCTTTATTTACAACATTGCCAATAAGGTCCCTCCCTTCACTCTCATCTAGGCATTATTGCCTACAGCTGAACTATCTTCTTTCTACTGTATTACTAGTCCAACTTCAATCCTGCTTCCTTAATGAAACTTTACTTGGCTGTTTGGGACCACAGATTTCTCCCCATTGCCTGAAACTCAACATATAATCAATGTCCTGCAGAACTTTTTAATTTTCTCATGAGTGTATTGTCTCACCAATAGGAATGAAACTCCTTGAAAGCAGATCTACCTGGAGGTTCTGTGTAAAGGTAAAGGGCAGGGGCTCCTGAGTCAGAGGATGTGAATTCAGATTGTCTTCCTGACCCTTCCTACTTGGGAGACCTTGGACAAACTGCCTAATCCCTCTGGGTCTTAGTTCCACTGCCTCCAAAATAAGAGGGACCCATAGTCTTCTCTAGAGTTATGATATTATACTTACTTTGTATCCCCCATAGTATCTTCCCCAGTGCTCTGCACACAATAAGAGCTTAATAAAAACTTGTTCAACTTAATTATAAACTCAGGAAATCACATCCTTTAACAACTGCAAAAATTCAGAACACTCATGAAAACATGCTATGGCTACATTTTTTAAAAATGTTATTTACTAAGGAAATGGGGTCACCTGACTTACCTAAGGTCACATAGGTAGGTGATTATTAAGTATTTGCGATGAGATTTGAACTCAGGTTCTCTTGAGTCCAGGGCTGGTGCTCTATCTACTTTGCCACCTAGCTACACACTATGGCTATGTCTTTTTAACCTTTATCAAACTATTTGCTTTCTCAATGAGGGGAGATGGGATAGGAAGAATGGAAAGATTTCAGAACTCAAATCTTAAAAAACGAATATTAAAACTTTTTTTACATGTAACCAAGGAATAATAACATAATAAAGAAAGACAATGCTATTTTTTCCTAAAGATGTTGAGAATTGATCTTGTCTTTCTACTTTACATTTGGAATTCAGATTTAAAAAGTTAGCTCATGATTTGAAAATGTCACTTCATATCTACCTTTAAGATTCACTTGGAAAGCACTGGAATAGCATAACCAGAAATCCATATCCACAAAAAGGTCTCCAGGTACTAACCAGTGTTGTTAGACAAGAAAGCTGACTGCAGGGGTGGTTAGGTGGTGCAGTGGATAGAGCACCAGCTCTGGAGTCAGGAGTACTTGAGTTCAAATTTGGCCTCAGACACGATAATTACCTAGCTGTGTGGCCTTGAGCAAGCCACTTAACCCCACTGCCTTGCAAAAACTAAAAAAAAATCTGGAGCAGAACAGCTCAAAAATTTAAACACAATTAACATTTGTGCTCCAGTGCCCACTTAGGAGGCTGCTAGTTGGCACAATATAGAATTACTGCATCTGGAGTCAGGAAGACCTGAGTTCAAATATGAGTCTGGATCCTTACAATATGTGTGACCTGGGCAAGTCACTTCAACCTGTTTGCCTCAGTTTCTTCATCTGTGAAATAAGCTGGAGAATGAAAAGGCAAACTATTTCAGTATCTTGCCAAGAAAACCTCAAATGGGTTCAAGAAGAGATGAACCAGATTGAACAACAAAGTCTACTTAGGTAAAGAGCTTAGGGAACAACTAGGTTTCTATTGTTTTTTTTTCCTAGGCACTACTAAGTGCTTAAGGGATATTATTCATTGGATATTTTCTTATCCACGGGAGACATCTACTCCTGGAAAGCAGGGGACAATTGACTGTCCTAGATTCAACTACCAATCCCTGTGAATCTCTACATCAAGAACTTACTTATATGGCTCCCACACTCCAAATGTAGCTTATGTCCCCCTATTAAATTTAAGCACCTTCAGGGCAGGGAGTTCTATTCAGTCTTTCCATCCTTAGCATCTAGAACAATGCGCCTGATAGGTAATAGTTTCTTAAGAAGTAATTACTTATTGATTCATTTTTTTATTTATTGATTTCCTAAACAGGCTGGATGCTACATCCTTCTCCTAATGATGATCAACTGCCATACAGTGCCATCCAAGGTGTGAACCATTCTGGGGAGCAAGCTGGGACTCCTCCCAAAGGGCAACAAAACCAGGCATACCCTCTGATCCAGCAATAATACCACTGCTAGGTCTAGATAACAAAGAAATCATAAAAAATGGAAAAAGACTCTCATATTCAAAAATATTCATAGAGGTTTTTTGTAGTGGCAAAGAACTGGAAATTGAGGGGAGGTCCATCAACTGGGGAATGATTGAACAAGTTATGGTGTATGAATGTGATGCAGTTTTTCTGTAAGAAATAATGATAAGCCAGATTTCAGAAAAGCTTGGAAAGTTCTACATGAAATGCTGCTGAATGAAGTGAGCAGAACCAAGAAAACATTGCAAATATATTTTTTTAAATTTCATTTAAGTTAAGGGGATTAAGTGACTAGCCCAAGGTCACACAGTTAGGCAATTATTAATTGTAAAAAACTGATAAACTTGCAAATAGATGAATGTTGGAAACTACCTTTGCATGTAACCAGAAAAATAAAATAAAAAGTGAAAAAATATATGGTGCTTGCCACTCAAAATAAAGATGTTCTTCATCAATGATTTTTTTTATCCAGCTCACCAGATGAATTGGTGATGTGTTCTTGACCCAATTAATACATTTCTTTTATTTATTATTAAACAGTAATTTTCATAGTTTTGCTACTGTCTTTGTTTTTACACTGCAATCATTTTCCCTCTGTTCTGCTCCTTACCCCTGCATTGAACCAACCTTTGTAACAAATCAAACAATCATTCAATAAAGCAACTATTTCAGGCATTGTCCTAGGGTCTGGAGATGCAAATAAAAACAAGTGAAAAGAGTTCCTGCTCTCAGGGGACTTGAAGTCTAACAAAGAAAAACATTTAAACCAAACCAACTAACATAGTAACTACATCACATTTGATGGTATTACCATATTCCACACCTGTAATCCCCTCTATGGAGAGAAGGGAAGTCATTCTTGGGCTTTCTGAGGGTCACCCTCCTGGTGTTCTTTTTTAAAGCTAGCAGTGGTCTCAGTGGAGCCGGCTGTTTCTGCTCCAGTCTCTTCTGCAGTCTCCCCTCCCAAGTTCCTGGTTCCTGAACCTTTTTCTCCAGACTGTCTTGCAAGAAGGAGCTTGTAGGCAGCTGCTCTGTACTTTTTTGAAATGAGATTGTAGAGGATAGGATTGATGGATGCACTCAGGTAGAAAAGCTGCAGAGCCACAATATTGAAGTATTGGGAGAAATACATTGTTCTGGAATCTTCAGCGTTGATGTAAATGATCCTGCCAACGTGAAAGGGCAGCCAGCAAACTACAAATGCCAGAACTACCACCACTGCAAAGAGAAACAGACCCACAATATTAATAAAGGCTCTGGCAAGGCAACTATGGTTCACTTAACATTCTTGGGATTTATTCAGGGAGTAATCATCTATTTCATGAGCAATAAACAAGAGAAAAATGTTTCTAATTCAGTTTCCTGGGGTCAGAAGCATGCAAAGTCGACTTCATGAGCTTTGATTAGGGTTACCACCATTTGATCTGTGTGATATCCAAAAAGGACAAAAGTTGGAACAAATCATTCTGCAACCTTCATTCCAAAAAAAGTCTCCTCTCAGGTACTGTTGTAAAGATGGTTAATAGACATTTGATTAATAAAAGAGGTGCATCCCTTTGGAACCCCCTTAATTCACCAAGTGGGAGAGGTTAGACTGGATGAAGAATGGGGCTGAACATTAGAGATAGGACACTGCAATGATGTGGGGCAAAGAAAACTGAGATTAAAGACTTTACTGTTCCAGACAGTAATTCATTCATGTCAGAGTCTGAGAACGCCTCTGAAGTCACACAGGCCCTCCTATTTTGCAGGTAGGGAAACAGGCAGGTTAAAAGACTTTTCTATGGTCACAGCAGCAGTGTTAGAGGCAGGATCCAAAACTGGTCATCTAACTCCCAATTCATCACTTTCTACCCCACTAAAATCAGAAGCCTGGTCTCTTATTTATATTCACATTTAACAGATTCCCAGGGTGGATCATAACCAACAGGACAGGAGCCCTAAGATTCAGTGGGAGAATTTAAATGTCTAAGTAGCACCAGGACAAGGCAGAATGTTATGAGTGCAGGAGAGACAGAAACAAGATCCCAGGCGGATCACAGGCAGCTGCTCCCCACTTTGTGAAAGGAGATTAGCAAGGCCTGGGGGTGCCCTGAGGTGGAGAGGCCACAACACCAGAGAGTGGGGCCGACCTGGGAGCCCAGACAGGGTTTCTTTTTCAAAAAGGGCCCCTTCAAGACCCCCTTTAGCCCGATAGGTTGAAAGCTCTTCCAGGGAGTGGCCGGTCCCTGGTTCTGTTTGGGTTTAGTCTCTGGGGAAGAGAAAGGGAGGGAGATGGGGAAGAAGAAGAGGGAGAAAAAGAGGGAGAGGGAGGAAGAAGAGGGAGAGAAGGAAAGCAGAGAGGAAGAGGGAGAGGAGAGAGGAAGAAGAGGGAGAGAAGGAAAGCAGAGAAGAAGAGGGAGAGAAGGAGAGAGGAAGAAGAGGGAGAGAAGGAAAGGAGAGAGGAAGAAGAGGGAGAGAAGGAAAGGAGAGAGAGGAAGAGGGAGAGAAGGAAAGGAGAGAGAGGAAGAGGGAGAGAAGGAAAGGAGAGGAAGAAGAGGGAGAGAAGGAAAGGAGAGAGGAAGAAGAGGGAGAGAAGGAAAGGAGAGAGGAAGAGGGAGAGGAGAGGAGAGAGGAAGAAGAGGGAGAGGAGAGGAGAGAAGAAGAGGGAGAGAAGGAGAGGAGAGAGGAAGAAGAGGGAGAGAAAGAAAGGAGAGAGGAAGAAGAGGGAGAGAAGGAAAGGGGAGAGGAAGAAGAGGGAGAGGAGAGGAGAGAAGAAGAGGGAGAGAAGGAGAGGAGAGAGGAAGAAGAGGGAGAGGAGAGGAGAGAAGAAGAGGGAGAGAAGGAGAGGAGAGAGGAAGAAGAGGGAGAGAAGGACAGGAGAGAGGAAGAAGAGGGAGAGAAGGAGGAGAGAGGAAGAAGAGGGAGAGGAGAGAAGAAGAGGGAGAGAAGGAGAGGAGAGAGGAAGAAGGAGAGAAGGAGAGGAGAGAGAGGGAAAGGGAGAGAAGGAAAGGAGAGAGGAAGAAGAGGGAGAGAAGGAGAGAAGGACAGGAGAGAGGAAGAAGAGGGAGAGAAGGAAAGGAGAGAGGGAGAGGGAGAGAAGAAGGAAAGGAGAGAAGAAGAGGGACAGGAGAGGGGCAGCGGGAGCGGAGACGGGCAGCGGGAGCGGACGGGGCAGAGGGAGAGAAGGACAGGAGAGGGGCAGCGGGAGCCGACAGGGGCAGCGGGAGCGGACAGGGGCAGCGGGACAGGAGAGGGGCAGCGGGAGCGGACAGGGGCAGCGGGAGCGGCGAGGGGCAGCGGGACAGGAGACGGGCAGCGGGAGCGGACAGGGGCAGCGGGGGCGGACAGGGGCAGCGGGACAGGACAGGGGCAGCGGGGGCGGACAGGGGCAGCGGGGGCGGACAGGGGCAGCGGGACAGGAGAGGGGCAGCGGGGGCGGACAGGGGCAGCGGGACAGGACAGGGGCAGCGGGGGCGGACAGGGGCAGCGGGACAGGACAGGGGCAGCGGGACAGGACAGTGGCAGCGGGGGCGGACAGGGGCAGCGGGGGCGGACAGGGGCAGCGGGAGCGGACAGGGGCAGCGGGACAGGAGAGGGGCAGCGGGGGCGGACAGGGGCAGCGGGCCAGGACAGGGGCAGCGGGACAGGACAGGGCAGCGGGGGCGGACAGGGGCAGCGGGGGCGGACAGGGGCAGCGGGCCAGGACAGGGGCAGCGGGCCAGGACAGGGGCAGCGGGGGCGGACAGGGGCAGCGGGGGCGGACAGGGGCAGCGGGAGCGGACAGGGGCAGCGGGGGCGGACAGGGGCAGCGGGCCAGGACAGGGGCAGCGGGGGCGGACAGGGGCAGCGGGGGCGGACAGGGGCAGCGGGCCAGGACAGGGGCAGCGGGGGCGGACAGGGGCAGCGGGCCAGGACAGGGGCAGCGGGCCAGGACAGGGGCAGCGGGGGCGCAGAGCCCCGCGGCGGCGGCTCACCCAGGACGCGCAGGGTGCGGCGCTGGTCCCGCTCGCGGCCCGCGCCCCCGGGCCCCCGCAGCCCGGCCCCGCGCCGGCCCAGCGCGCGGCCGATGAGGCCGTGGAGGACGCTGAGGCACAGCAGCGGCACGAAGAAGTAGGCGGTGGTGACCCAGAGCATGAGGCGCAGGGCGCCCCGGCGCGCGGGGCTGGGCCGGCACTCCCGGCTGAAGGCGGCCGCCGCGCTGCCCTCCGCGCTGCCCTCCGGGCCGGCCCGGCCCGTGCCGTTGGCCTGGGCGCCGCCGGGGCCCGGGTCCTGCTCGACGCCCACCAGGAAGAGGAAGGGTCCGGCGGACAGCAGCGCCAGCGCCCAGAGCGCCGCCAGGAGCGCCCGCACGCGGCGGCGGGTGACCAGGCGGCGGGCGCGCAGCGGGTGGCAGATGGCCAGGTAGCGCTCCAGGCTCAGCGCCGTGACGTGCAGCAGCCCGGCGTAGGTGCCGCCCTCGCCCAGGTACAGCGACAGGCGGCACAGCAGCTGGCCGAAGACCCAGGGCCGCGAGCGCCACAGGCGGTAGAGGTCGAAGGGCAGGCCCAGCAGCACCAGCAGGTCGGCCAGGGCCAGGCTGCCCAGGTAGAGGCGCGCCGTGGAGCGGGCGTCCCGGGCGCGGCGCGCCAGCAGCACGGTCAGCACGTTGCCGCTCACCCCGAGGGCGAACAGCGCCAGGCACACGGCCGTGGCGGCCGCCAGGGCGCCCAGCGGGAAGGGCGAGCAGCGGCTGTGGTCGCAGCGCGGCAGGGGCCAGGGCGCGGCCGCGGGGCCGCTGGCGTTGCGCGGGGCGCCCATGCCCGGCGGGCGAGCCGGAGCCCCGGGGGCCGGGAGACGCTGCTGTCCCGCGGGGGGCCCAGAGGCGGGCGGGCACGGCCTGCGGCGCCCCGTGACGTCACGCGCCCCCTCCCCGGCAGCCACGCCCGGGGGCTTCGCCTTGTCTTTTCTGGGGTGGATCCGGGCCGGCGGGGCGGGCGCCGTCCGAGACCCGCCTTGCCGGGGGTCTCCCCCGCCTGCTGAGCCTCCCCAGGTGCCAGCATGCAAAACGCACCAGCTCGCCCAGGTTGGGCTGGGTGAAGCCACAGCCGCTCGCCCGTTGTAACCTGGTACTTGGGTGCAACTCCAGATGCCCCCCGTGCCTAGCAGGCAACAGTAACCTTCTTTTCTTTTCTTTAATATTTTATTTATTTTGAATTTTACAACCTCGCCCCCTCCACTTTCCTTCCCACCCACCCACAGGAGGCAATCCATCTACTAGTCTTTACCTTGTTTCCATGGTATATACATTGATGCAAACGGAATGTGATGAGAGAGAAATCGTATCCTTTCTTTTTAAACATTTTATTTATTTTGAGTTTTACAATTTGTCCCCCAATCTTGCTTCCCTCCCCCCGCTCCCAGAAGACAATTTCCCAGTCCTTACCTTGTTTCCATGCTATACATTAATCCAAATGGAATGTGATGAGAGACAAATCATATCCTTTCTTTTGAAAGATTTTGTTATTTTGTTTTACAATTTGTCCCCCAATCTTGCTTCCCTCCCCCCACTCCCAAAAGACAATTTCCCAGTCTTTACCTTGTTTCCATGGTATACATTAATCCAAATGGAATGTGATGACAGAAAAATCATATCCTTTCTTTTGAACGATTTTATTGATTTTGATTTTTACAATTTTTCCCCCAATCTTGCTTCCCTCCTCCCACCCCCCACAGAAGGCAACCTGTCAGTCTTTACTTTGTTTCCAAATTAATCCAAATTGAGTGTGATGAGAGAGAAATCATATCCTTAAGGACAAAACATAAAGTATAAGAGATAGTAAGATCAGACAATAAGATAACAGTCCTTGGTCTTTGTTCAAACTCCACAGTTCTTTCTCTGGATACTGATGGTATTCTCCATTGCAGACAGCCCCAAATTGTCCCTAATTAATAATTAACTTACTAAAAGAAGTGCCTTCTATGTGGTAGGCATCCTGAAAAGCTCTGGGGATCCCAAACCAAAAACGAGCGGGTCCCTTAGTTAAGAAGCTTTTATTGTCTATCAGGAGAGAAAATGTGTATGTGTATTTGTATTTAAAGTAAATACAGTAAACTTAGTCTTGAGAGTGAGAGGGCACCCACTGGTTGCTGGTGTCCGAGGAGGGGAGTTTGGGAAAGGCTTCCCCAAGGAGTGGTGCCTGAGCTGAGACTTAAAGACTTTAAGAAAGGGGGAGGGGTAAGGCACCCTGGGCTTGGGAGAAAAGGTAAGGAAATGGAAGATGAGGTGCAGCATGTGGACAGTAGGAAGTCTAGATCAAAAGAACTCAAGAGAATAAGAAGGGGAGTAGGAGAGATTCAGTTCAGGTTTAATGCCAAAAGGAAGAGTATTTTTCTATAAGAAACCACTGGAATTCATTAAATAGGAGAGTGATATAATCAGAGCTGTGCCTAAAAAAATGCCTTTGGCATCCTTCTGACAGAGGATGGTTTGGGGAGGAGAAAGACTGGAGGCAGGGAGGTTAATTAGGAGCTAATAATGTTTGTCCTTCATTTTTGAAGAAGACCATGATATCAGAGAGGTGATGCCATGACAAGCACATGTATTGGATTTCAGTGGGGGGGGGGGGGGCTGGGCTAGGTCACCAAACTTCCTTTCTCCTCCAGAGTCATCTGGGTCCAGGGGCCAGGTATGAATCAGGATGACTGGAGATGGCCCTGGATGTGAGGCAATCAGGATTAAATGATTTGCCCAGGGTCTCTCAGTCAAGTAACAGTCAATGTCTGAGACTGGATTCAAACTCCTGTCCTGACTTCAAACTCCTGTCCTGACTTCAAGGCCAGTCACTTTGCTGCCCTAATTAGGAGCTAAGTGGTGAGGTGAATAGAGGGCTAGATCAGAAAGTCTTGAGTTTAAATTCTGGTTCAAATACTTCCTAGCTGCATCATCTTGGACAAATGACTTAACTGCTCGTTGCCTCAGTTGCTTAAACTTTAAAATAGAGATAACAATAGCCCCACACATTACAGTTGTGAGGATCAAACGAGATAATATTTGTAAAACACAGACTAGTGACTGGCACACAGTAGGCACTTGATAAATGCTTGTTTCCTTCCTGTTGAAATGGTCCAACAATCCTGGACTCCTACTGCTGCATAGCAGTCCTATTGCTCTTCACTGAATGCTTCTCTATCAATTCCTCACAGCAACCCCTCCTTCCCCTTCTCTATTTCTCTCCCTCTCTGTCTGTCTCAATTTTATTAAGTATTGACCATGCTCCAAATACCTGCAAGTACATACAAGCAAGAGTCTCTGCCCTCAAGGTTAATATTCTAATGGGAGAATACAACTTTTAAAGGGAGGAAGCCTTCTTGAAAAAGTCTCTGGGGCAGTCAGTCAGGAGAGGGGCTAAAGGATGGAGGTTTCTCCAGGGTGGCCAGGATGTTAGTGAACTTCTCTATTTAATTTTCAGTTCCTCTATGTCCCTCAACTTTAAGTCTCTCCCCCCATCCTTGAAACACCTTCAATGTGACTCTGCCCCTCCTTCCATCTATTCTTCTCTCTTCCCTTTCATAGCCAAAGCCATCTATGCTTGTTGCCTTTCCCTTTTTACCTCCCACTTGCTTCTAAACTTCTCCTATCCCTTAAGTCAATCAATAGTTCTAACTTTGTCAAAGATCTTTTAAGGGTTCCATCCAGTGGCCCTTTGACAATTCTTATTAACTTCTCTGTAGTGTTTGATTCCATTGACCATTCTCTCTCTTTTTGGATGCTTTTCTTTGTCTTCTACCCTCTTTGACAATTTTTCTGAATGATCTCCTTTGCTGGAGCAACATCCATGTGTGGGTGTACAACAGGACTTTGTTCTGGGTCTTCTCTCTCTATTTTTCTTTCTTGGTGATCTTATCAGTTTCCATGGGCTTAATTATGTCTATGTAGATGACTCAAAAATCTTTCTCAGATGCCATTTTTCTCCTGAACTGTGTTCAACCACCATGAATTACCTGCTAGTCATCTCCATCTGGATGCCCAATAGCCATTTCAATTTGTCCAACATCAAATTCATTATTTTTCTCCTTTTCCTACACTGACTTTTTTCCTAAGGCAGATATCATCTTCTCTAGGCATCCAGGAATTTATTCTCATCAATTTGTGAAGTCAGCATCTTTATTGAGAAGGGCTGATGGTGAAATGCTCCTAAGGGTGAATGATTCTAGGTTCTTGGATTGTCATTATTGCTTCTTTGTCTCTACTTTCAAAAGTTCATGTGTTCTCACAGCTCATCTTGAGTCTCTGCACACCCGCTGTATCTGCCCAGGATTCTTGATAGAGCAAACAGGGCTATTTTAGAAAGTTAAGAGTGCTGGCAAAGACTAGAAGGTCCTTGTATCTAGTCTAACTCCAATACCTCAGGAAGGGACCCTAGATTGTTGGAAGGTTTTGCCAGCACAGTCTAAATTTTGGCAGATCCTATCAAATGGAGGAAGACTGATTACATATCTGTTAACTTGATGTGTTTTGCCCATATTTAACTAGCTGGTTTCATTACTTAGAAGCTTGGAGACAAGGTAATGAATTTCTAAGGTAGTCAACTTGCATTTAGTAAGCACCTACTATATACTAGACAGGATAGCTTGATAGTCTGTTGAATAGATAGCTCTTCCAGGAGTGAGGAAGACCTGAGTTCAAATATGTACCCACTTACTAGCAAGTCATTCAACCCTGTTTGCCTCAGTTTCCTTATCTAGAAAATGAGCTGAAGAAGGAAATGGTGTCTTTGCCGAGAAAAACAAATGGGTTCACAGAAGGGGCAGCTGTGACTGAAGTGACTGAAAAATAACAATACTCAGAAAGGCATGAGGAGTTCATAGTCTAAGGGGAGAGACAGCTTGCAAACAACTACATACCATTAAGATATAGTTGGAATATTGGAGATAGGAGAAGAGACAAGGCAGAAGATAGGCTCTAGCAGAGACCTGAAGGAAGCCAGGGAAGCTTAGGGGTGGACATGAGGAAGTAGGGTGCTCTGGAGAGTGGCCCCCCGAGTTGGAAGAGGCAGAGGCATGTGCAAGGAAGAGCTAGGGGAGCACCAGATCATCGAGTATTTGGGGAGGAAAATGGTGTGCAGTGGTGGCAAGGGCTAGGAAGGGCTAGAAAAGCCTATCAATTATATTTGATCCTGGAGGCAATAAGGAACCACTGAGAGGTGGGTGAGTGGGTGGGGGGGAGGTGATGTGGTCAGACCCCTATTTCAGGAAGATGAATTTGACAGCTGAGCAGACCATGGACTGGAATGGAGAGAGACTTGTGGCAGAGAGACCAGCTGGGAGTACATCAGGAGGAAGATAAAGACCTTCAGCAAGGGGAGCCCCCCCCCCCCGCCTGAGGCAGTCTTTCTGAGGAGTTTTCCCCTATCTCCACTCTAAATAAGCTTTTGCTTTCCCAGGAGCTGACAGAACAAGTGACTGTAGTTCTCTAGTTGAATGCTGAGGGTTGGGACCAACCTAGGTGCCTATCTGACATGTCTTGGTTCAGGACCACGTCTCTTTTGAACTGGACTGTTGTCATTTATTTTTCTGCTTCAAGTCTTCTTCCTCATCTCCAATCTTGCCAAAGGTTTTTTTTAATTTAAATTCTTGTTTAATAAAATAATAACAACAATAATATTTTTGTTTTTGCCTCAGTCAGCATGCTTAAAGGGCACTAAAGATAAAAAATACAAAGAACAACCCATACTCAAAGGAAGCTTATATCCTAACACATTTCCTGTAAATGTGTGATCAAGTATAACGGAAGGTCATACTTTTAGAGCAGGTGCAGGTTGTTTTTTTCCATGAAGCAAAATTCTAGGAGTTTTAAAATAAGAAGGCTTGATCAATTTATCTTGGTCATTTTAATGCCTATATTTTATTTATATCCAATAACTAAAAAACTGGCAATTCCAGTTTTGCTACCTGACATTGTAACATAAATGTGACCTTATTGTGGAATGGATTATAGTACTAGATTCACTCTAAATTGACCTTTGTTTCCCCTTCCCTTGCCATAGGAAGAAAAAAAGCATTGTGGTATTATCACTCAAATTAAACATAATTATATCATATTATTCTGTAATTAAGCATTATTAAAGACATTATATATCCTTTTAAGAATTAGGATATATAAAAAAGCAACTTTTTTTTCCTCCATCAAGAAAAAAGATAGGAGTCTCTTAAAGATGGATTTTGGATGATACATGCATAGCTGTAAAACCTTGGTTTTCATAGTATTTTAAATGAAAAGCTATTTTTAGCATTACCATTAATAGTATTTCTATATAAATATTTTTGTCTTGTCTATCAACTATATGATAGGTCTAAGGTCCTAAAATACAAAACCCCATAAAATACTTACCAAGTTAATTGGCTAATAATGTCTTGTGATGTCTCTTTTATTAAGTGTGACTGTTATTGAATTATTTCATTATAAATCTAAATTGTTAATTTTGTTCTCATTATCTGCTCAATCACAGTATAGCAATAAACTTTCCAGAAATTATAAAATAGAAAAAAAGGGTGATTATGTAAAAGTTGTATTTTTACTATAATCTCTTCATAATGCAAAGCTTTTTTGTTATAATTAAATTGTATCTATGTCCATGTTTTCAGGTTTATTTTGAACTTCATTTTTGGCTAAATATGGGTTAATCAAGTGGAAATGAAATCTATTATTTTTATGGGGGGGGAAGGAAAGACCACTTCATATGAGTGATTATGGAGTAATTCAGCACCTACACTAGAGACAACCCCTCAAGAGACATGTGTCCAAATGAGACTTAATATTAATGGATATGCTGTATAGAATACAAAGCCCTCAGAAGATTGGAGGCAGAAGAGCATTCCATTCATGCTCTAGATTTGTGTCCAAGTTGGGGTGGTGATCCACTAGTTCTCCCTTTTTTACAGGAGAAGTTCCATCTCTGATGGGCATTAACTATGCTCCCTTGCTTTTGGGGTGTGTGTGAGTAATGCTGGCGAATTAGACTATGAGCTCCTTGGGGGATTTTTTTTGATTTTCTATTTGTATCCCTCTGCTTTCCAATCAGTCAACATGTATTTATTAAACACATGCCTTCTAGATCCTTTCAGCATTCCAAGTTCAGAGATTGAAACTTCTCAGTTTTCTCTGATGGGGAGCTTATGACATTCTCCAGGAAGTGCTCCTTACATGATTTTGCGTTCATTCATTCCTTGCCCATCATTTGCCAGATCTTTCTAGTTCCACATTACATCTCACAGATATCTTCCCTCTCTTCACTCACCCAACTGCCACCCTCATTCAGGTCCTTCATCACCTCTTTTGCCTGGACTATTTTTAATAGCCTCCTTGTTGATCTCCCTGTCTCAAGTCTTTCCCCACTACAATCCATCCTATCCATTGAAGCAAAATGATTTCCCTTAAGGGCAGGTCTGACCATGTCAGCCCCCAATTGGAGAAAGGCTCAGACACAAACCCCTCTGTTTGACACTGAGAGTCACAATTTGCCCTGATCCTATTTTCGTCTCCTTGCCCATCTCCAAGAGTTCTGTTGGTCTAACCACACTGTCTCTTACCACATTGTTTCTTACACACAATGCTTTTTTTTCTATTGTGGTACCTTTTCACAAGCTAATTCCCAAGTCTAGAATGCTGTCTTTCCTCACCACCACTTTAAAAAAATTATTTAAGGCAGTAGGGTTAGGTGACTTGCCCAAGGTCACACAGCTGGGCAGTTATTAAGTGTCTGAGGCCCTATTTGGACTCAGGTCTTACTGACTCCAGGGCTGGTGCTGCTCTGTGCCACTGTGCCACCTAGCTGCCCCCCTTTCACCACCACCTTTTTAACATACTTAACTTTCTTCTAGACCTTTTGCACTTGTTCTTCTAGGGACTAGGGTTCTTCCCTCTAAGGCCACCTTATATGTCTATCTACTTGTGGATCTGGTGAATGTACACACCCATCCCATCCATCTCTGTCCATCCATCCATCCATCCATCTCTTCTTCACTAGAATATTAGAATTTAAGCTTCTTGAGGGTGGAGATTATTAGTACATTTGCTTTGTATCATTAGTGCTTGGCACAGTAGTTGGCACTCTGTAGGCTTATGAAGGAAATTCTCACTACCCTGCTAGACTCTCTGAGTTTCCTCCCAAAGAGTTAAGGACTCCTGAAGTACTAGAGGTTTTGAGGCAGAAACTGGGGGACTTCTTGTTGGGAATATCATAGAAAGAAACCATTCAGATATTGGTTGGACTAAATGGTTTGAGGTCCCTTCTCATTTTAAGATTTTGTGATTATACAAAGGGTCTAAATGTATGAATAATAATAATTATTATTTACATAGTTTTTTTAATGTGTCTAGGCACTCTGCTAATTGTTTTACAATTGCCTTATTTGATCCTCAAAACAACCCTGGGAGGTTGGTGCTTTTATCCCCATTTTACAGATGAGAAAACTGAGCTCACCAGAAGTCAAGTGACTTGCAGTCACAACTGCTAGTGATGTTTGAGGCCAGATTTGAACTCAAGTCTTCCTGCTCTAAGCTTGGTGCTCTATCTACTCCATTAACTACTTACTGCCTCCTAAATTATTATAAACATTAAATCCATTGTACTTAAGAGGATTAAAAATACTATTCTTATAAATCTGATTCATCTAGAATTATTTGTGACAGTCTAGTTTAACAAAATATTGTTAAATATTTTCTATTGTGACAAGCAAAATATTGCTCATCTCCTTTGAGTTGAGAGGGGTTTGGGAGTAGAGTCGGAATTTGTATGTCCCCCATCTGGAGGATGACCATATCTAGTTCTGGGTACCATATTTATAAACTGTAGTGTGCTGGGGAGAAGACCAGCCAGGATATGACTTGATATCACACCAAAAAGGAAAGGAATGGAAGGGCATGAGGATGTTTGACTCGGAGGAAGGGCTGTACTATGGAAGGAGTGGACACTGTTTGGAGTCAAAAGGCAAAAAGCCTTTGAACAATAGGTGCAAGTAGCAGAGGCAGGTTGAGAAAGCATTTGTCGAGTGTCTCCCATGGCCATGTACTCTGCTAACCACTTTACAAGTGCTTTACAACCACCTTATTATTTCCACTTCTCCATTGAGGAAATTGAGGCTGAGGAAGGTTAAGCAACTTGTCACCCAAATTTGTCTGAGGCTGAATTTGAATTCAGATCATGTCGACAGCCCAATTTAGACTTGAGGAAGGAATAACTTCCTAACAAAACTTCCCCATATTGGAATAAATTCAGTGAAAGGGTTCAGTTTGAGACCAGATGACCCTTTGTGGGGATGGTACAGAGATAGCTGTCAGCCTTCATGGCTTGCCAACTAAAACCTCATCTTCTGCACAGGAAAACTTCCCTGTTATTCCTAACAACCCCAGATGTGTTTATTTGCTTGCATGTTTTCTTTTCCCATTAGACTGCAAGCCCCTTGAGGACAGGGATTTCTTTTGCTCATTTTGTGTCCTCAATGCTTAAAGCAGTGCCTTTTAATTGTTTAATAGGAGTCATTCATATCTTCCCTCTGCATTTCAAATTGATCCCTTGATGTAATTGGGCCACCTCTCCAGTCTGATGAAGTGCCCATTTCTCTCAAAGCCAGCCTTTTTACTTTTGTACCACCTTGATTTGGTCCCTTCCTGTCTTCTGAAGCAAATTGCTTCCAATCATTGATTTTCAGTCACCTACAAATATCCCTAAGTTCTCACAGTCCTTCAAAACTCTATTTTAGGGTGGCTAGGTGGCATAGTGGATAAAGCACCGGCCCTGGAGTCAGGAGTACCTGGGTTCAAGTCTGGTCTCAGACACTTAATTACCTAGCTGTGTGGCCTTGGGCAAGCCACTTAACCCTGTTTGCCTTGCAAAAACCTAAAAAACAACCCCCCCCAACTATTTTAATATTTACTCTTTTGCCCTATTCTATCTCTTTAAAATTGTAGTATTTACTTAACACTTTGCAATGTCTTCTGATCTCATCAAATTGCCAAATTTGAAGGCCTTTTCTCAATTCTCATCCTCTCTAGTTTTTTGATCCTGGAGATTATCATTTCCTTCTAGATCCTCTCTTTTTTTCCTGAGATTTCCCATAACTATTTTCTTGATTCTCTTCCTTTCTCTCTTTTCCTGGTGCATACTCCATCACACAGATCTATCCTGGGCCCTCTTTTTATTTTTTTTTAAATTTATTTTTATTAAAGATATTATTTGAGTTTTACAATTTTCCCAATCTTACTTCTCCCCCCCCCCCCACAGAAAGCAATCTGTCAGTCTTTACTTTGTTTCCATGTTGTACATTGATCCAAGTTGAGTGTGATGAGAGAGAAATCAAATCTTTAAGGAAGAGACAACAAGTCTAAGAGATAACAAGATCAGACAATATGTTTTTTTCCCCTAAATTAAAGGGAATAGTCCTTGAACTTTGTTCAAACTCCATGGCTCTTTATACAGATGGCACTCTCCTTTGCAGACAGCCCAAAATTGTTCCCGATTGTTGTACTGATGGAATGAGCAAATCCTTCAAGGTTGATCATCACTCCCATGTTGCTGTTAGGGTGTACAGTGTTTTTCTGGTTCTGCTCATCTCACTCAGCATCAGTTCATGCAAATCCCTCCAGGCTTTCTTGAAATCCCGTCCCTATGGTTTCTAATAGAACCATTGTGTTCCATCACATACATACATATACCACAGTTTGCTAAGCTATTCCCCAATTGAAGGACATTTACTTGATTTCCAGTTCTTTGCCACCACAAACAGGGCTGCTATGAATATTTTTGTACAAGTGATGTTTTTACCCTTTTTCATGATCACTTCAGGGTATAGACCTAGTAGTGGTATTGCTGGGTCAAAGGGTATGCACATTTTTGTTGCCCTTTGGGTATAATTCCAAATTTCTCTCCAGAAAGGTTGGATGAATTCACAGCTCCACCAACAGTGTAATAGTGTCCCAGATTTCCCACCTTTCCAACAATGATCATTATCCTTTCTGGTCATATTGGCCAGTCTGAGAGGTGTGAGGTGGTACCTCAGAGAAGCTTTAATTTGCATTTCTCTAATAATTAATGATTTAGAGCAATTTCTCATATGGCAATGGATTGCTTTGATCTCCTCATCTGTAAATTGCCTTTGCATATCCTTTGACCATTTGCCAATTGGGGAATGGCTTTTTGTTTTAAAAATATGACTCAGTTCTCTGTATATTTTAGAAATGAGCCCTTTGTCAGACTCATTACTTGTAAAGATTGTTACCCAATTTACTACATTTCTTTTGATCTTGGTTACAGTAGTGGTTTTATCTGTGCAAAAGCTTTTTAATTTAATGCAACTGAAATCATCTAGTTGGCTTTTGGTGATATTCTCCAACTCTTCCTTAGTCATAAACTGCTCCCCTTTCCATAGACCTGACAGGTAAACTAGTCCTTGGTCTTCTAATTTGCTTATAGTATTGTTTTTTTATGTCTAAATCCTGTAACCATTTGGATCTTATCTTGGTGAAAGGTGTTAGGTGTTGGTCTAATCTAAGTTTCTTCCATACTAAAAACTTACAATTTTCCCAGCAGTTTTTATCAGAGAGAGCTTTTATCCCAATAGCTGGACTCTTTGGGTTTATCAAACAGCAGATTACTATAATCGTCTCCTGCTTTTACACCTAGTCTATTCTACTGGTCCAACACTCTATTTCTTAGCCAATACCAGACAGTTTTGATGACTGATGCTTTATAATGTAATTTTAGATCAGGTAGGGCTAAGCCCCCTTCTTTTGCACTTTTTTTTCATTAAGTTCCTGGAAATTCTTGACTTTTTATTTCTCCATATGAATTTACTTACAATTTTTTTCTAACACAATTTTTTGGAATTTTGATTTGTAGGCTGGGCCCTCTTCTCTCTCTCTTTCCAATCATTCATTAGTGGACCTCATTAGCTCCTGTGACTTTGTCTCATCTTTATATTAGTCTCTGTGGTCATACCTCTCTCCCTAGCCCCCTAGCCCCACTTGTGCAGTTGTGCCTCTTGGACAATTCAGACTTGATGCTAGACAGCTAGATGGTGCACAGTCATGAATAAGAATCTGGTCCCTGGGGTGGCTAGGTGGTGTAGTGGATAAAGCACCGGCCTTGGAGTCAGGAGTACCTGGGTTCAAATGCAGTCTAATAATTACCTAGCTGTGTGGCCTTGGGCAAGCCACTTAACTCCATTTGCCTTGCAAAAACCTAAAAAAAAATCTGGCCCCAAGTACTTACTACATCTGTGAACTCGGCATGTCCAAAAGAATACTCACCCATCCCCCCAGGTCATTCTCCCCTTTGAGCTTCCCTGTTCCTGTTGAAGGCCCACCAAATTTGAGTCATCTATTGCCACCTCACTCAACCCATATATCCCATCTGTTGCCAAATCTCATACATATCTTCACAACATGTCACACACTCATCCACTTCTCTCTACGTTGTGCCCTCATCACCTGGACTATTTGAGGCCTCTTCTCCAGTCCTCAACAGAGTGGCCAATGTGATCTTCTTGGTCTAGGGCCAGTCAGGACTGTCTCCTTTCCACAGCCCCCAGTAGAGTTTGGGTCCCTGAAAAGCTTTTGCCTTCTATTACCCGAAAGCTTAATGCTTGTTACTACTTTATGCTCATCTCCATATGAGGGTGCCTCCATGCCATCCATATCTAGCTCCTCTTGATGTATTAGAATGTAATCCCCTTGAGAGCAGGGGCTGGATTGCTTCTGTTCTGCCCAGCTTGACATATTTAATCAGTTCATTCTTTTGGGCAATGCCTTCAAGGCCTTGTGTTAGATCTTAGGGATGGTATGTAAAAAATGAGGTAGAATATGCTATATGCCAAGTCTCTCTCTCTCTCTCTCTCTCTCTCTCTGTATGTAAATGTATACACACACACAAACATACACACACGTAAAGCACTTTTAAAAAATCTTCAGTGAATATATGGTTAGGGTCTCAAATGGCTGAAAACAAAGGAAAAGATAGTATAACTTAAGAGGTCCAGTCAATGAAGGCTTTGAATATTAAGCTAAGGAATTTGGACAGCTTTGTTTTTTTTGAGGGGGGGAGGGTGGCAGGTGGTAGAGGAGTACCAAGATATGTTTATAAAATGATTAGAACTATGCTTTTGGGAGTGGCTAGGTGGCGCAGTTGATAGAGCACCAGCCCTGGAGTCAGGAAGACCTGAGTTCAAATCTGATCTCAGACACTTAATAATTACCTAGCTGTGTGGCCTTGGGCAAGCCACTTCACCCTATTTGCCTTGCAAAAAAAAAAAAAAAAGAACTATGCTTTTGCCATCTGGAAGGAGTATTAAGAGTGGGTTGAATATAAAATAAGAATAGCTGTAATTTATATGCTACATTATGGTTTGTAAAGTGTTTTGTGTGTGTGTCATCTTTTTGGCCAGCCTGAGAGGTAGGAGCAAGACAATAAAGAAGAGATGTTCATTGGAGTGTTGGAGGACTGAAACTCAAATAGAGGAGGTTGGAGCAGGAAGACTGATTTAAGAATCAAGGTGAAAGTGGTAGACATATTTCTCCTTAAGCATAATTGAGATCAACTAAATATTAAGGCTGTGGTCATTTTTATGATAGGGCTAAGGAAAGAGGATGATGAAGGAAATGAACACTTGGCAATATAGAACATCTCCAAGAGAAGGCAGGTCTAGTAACATACTGAGTATATGCTGTAGTGGGACTCAGAGGTACCAAAAGAGGGGCAAAAAGGGTCTCAAAAATCATTCCTCACTTCATAATTCTACTCAAAGTTAGTATGAATTATTTTTATTTAGGAGGAAAACAGGGAGTTGTATGTACTGCATAAATCATATCCTAAAGGGTAAAGGGTGAACTTAAAACACTCCACATCCCGAGGGAAGAAGTTAGGACCAAAAAAAGAAATAGAGAACATTACTTGACATATTATATTAAATTAAAAAGGTTTTGCACAAAATCAATGTAACCAGGATTGGAAGGAAAGCAGAAAGCTGAGAAAAAAAATTTTTTTCCAGCAATTGTCACTGATAAAGGTCTATTTTTCAAATATATATATATATATATATATATATATATATATATATATATATATAGACTGGGTCAAATTTATATGAATACAGGTCATTCCTCATTGGTAAGCAGTCAAAGGATATGAACAGGCAACTCTCAGACAAAAAAAAAATCAAAACTTTTTTATAGTCACATAAAAATGTTCTACATCATTGTTGATTAGAGAAATGCAAATTAAAACAACTCTGAGGTACCACCCCACACTTATCAGATTGGTTAATAGGACAGAAAACAAATACTAGTGGGGATGTGGGAAAACTGAGACATTAATGCACTATTAGTGGAGTTGTGAACTGATTTCATCTTTTTGGAGAGCAATTTGAACTATGCCTATATAGCTATAAATACAATTTGACCAAGTAATAGATTCCAAAGAGATCAAAGAAAAAGGACCTATATATATGTACATAAAATATTTATAGCAGCTCTTCCTGAAGTGGTTAAGAATTGGAAATTGAGGAGATTAACCACTGAATGGGAAAACTTGAACAAAGTGTGGTATTTGATTGTAATGGAATACAATTGTGATGTAAGAAATGATGCGCATGCAGATTTCAGAAAAACCTAGAAAGACATACATGAACTGATGCAAAGTGAAGTAAGCAGAACCAAGAGAACATTGTACAGTTACAGCATCACTATACATGGATCAACTATAACTGACTAAATGCTTCTCAGCAAAACAATGAACCAAGACACTTCCAGAAGACTCATGATGAAAAATGCTATCCACTTCCAGAGAAAGAACTGATGGAATCTGAATGCAGATGAAAGTATGCTTTTTTTTACTTTCTTTTTTATTGTCTGTTTTCTTTTGCAACATGGATAATATGGAATTATGTTTTAAATGACTGAACATGCATAATTTATATCAAATTGCTTGCCTTCTCAAGAAGAGGGGGAAGGGAGAGAATTTGGATCAAAATTCTAAAAATGTTTAAAATTTTTTTTACTTGTAATTGGGAAAAAATAAGTTAAAAAATTCCTTATGATCAGTTTCAATCTTTAACCTATTGAAAGTTGCTACTTATAATGTAAGACCTTTCAAGTTTTCATGTTAGACAAAAATCAGTGTGATAGAGTTCTATATTTTGAGCCGAGAGATCCTATATTCAACTATTCAACCAGTTCAGCTATTTATTAACCATATGACATTTTAGAAATTTAGTTTCTTCATCTATAAACTGAGAGGGCTAAGACTTACCTCTAATCTATGAATCTGAGATCTGTAAGAACAAGGTAACAAGAGTAGAAATTTAACTTCTTACAACTACAAACTCAATAAAGACAGGAAAAACAATAGAGGTTTATGAATGCAATGAATATTTCCTCAAAAAAGAATGATACTTTTATTTTCCACAGATTTTAAAGATACTTTTGCTACATAGTTTATGTATATTTCTATGAGAGTATATTTTTTCATTTATATGAAGTTCAACATTATACAATTTTAAAGTGATATGTTTGGTAGTGTATCTATAACATTTTAAAAAGTTTAGAGGTTTTTTTTGGAATGTACAGTATATGAGGTAAAATTAAGATTACATTAAAAATTGTTTTCTCCTCTGCAGTAATTTGCAGTGAGGCTCAAATGGCAAATACACTATTAAATGACATTTACTATCAAAAATAGGAGTTCATTTGAGTTTTACTATGAAAAACAAGCCACTGGAGCTTGACCACAGTGGCAAATCTTACCATTTTAGACATTCAACCATATAGAAATCTCTGGGGTATTACACTCAACCTCATTTGTACTGCCAAACATGGCACTTTTAATGTTTCTAGAAAATGTTTGCGATCACTCTTTTCTATGGGAAGGTATCAGCCTATACAGAAGTGTCAGAATTAAAACAAAAATGTAAACATACAGTACATTATAGTGACAGGTCTTTCTTACCTGGGGAAGGCCAAGTTTATCCATTTCTTTTTTTGAACAAAAGTTAATGTTATTCAACAGCACAGTTCATTGGACGTGAAACAAGTACAATACATGCCCATTCTAATAAGAGAAATTCTTCAAAGATCTTCAAAGCACAAAACATACATTTCTTTTTTTCAAAGACTGACAAGAAGTGCTTAATAACCATTAAAATGCTAAACCCAACAACTAAGTAATTAGTGATTCACTACCCTAAAAAATCAAATAATAAATTAAGAAGGCAAATTACAAGGGTTTAACAGATAATATAGATGTAATGAGACAAGAATTTTAGATAGCTTCACTACAAGCTGTATATAACTGGCAGTCACTGACATCCAAAAAGATGTTCAATGTGATACTTGAAAAATTCAGTCTGATCATCCAAGAACTCACAAATGCAAGCTCACAAAACAATGATGAATTTTGCAATTGCAAAGTGCTCTAATGCAACATTAACTACATGCAATCAACAATTTGGTACAGTCTCCAAACAGACATTACATTAAACATTAGTTTTTTTCAAGAAAGGAAGCAGCTTGAAGTTTTCTGGTGCAAATTACATTTTCACTTCAGATCTGGTGCCCTAAAGAAAGAGAAAATGTTTGATTCTAAATGCTGATGGTGATGGCAGTAGTTGGAGGGGAAGCAGCAAAACTTATGGTAATCCTACAAACTTTGTACATCAGAGAGTTGGAGTATATATAGTCATACGTCCTGGTATGTATATATACATATGTGGCAAATGTATGTGGAGATAAACTCACATACAAAACCACCATAAACCGAGACCAAATTAAATAGTTGTGAAGTCCTAAAGTGATTTCAATTATTTTTAAAAAAAATTATTAAAAGCCCTCTCTTTTCCATGTTTGCAAGATACTGAAGAGGTACCTTAATGAGTAAACTTGTTTTCAGGCAAGATAAAACTGCCAGTGCCACCATTTAAGGATGATCTACTTGCAGTACAGAACTCCACATTTATCAAATTAGAAGCTCCCTCTTTCCATGCTTATTTGTCCATCCAGTTTTTTATTTGCTGCCTGAGAAAGTTCCCTCGATTATTTATCATAATCCCACTTCCCAAATAATTAAGACAAATGAGGAGGTAGAAATACAGCGCGAGATTGCTTTCACAGCATCTAATATTTTATGCAGCATGTGTCAGTGTAACTTTTCTGAATGCTTCACTTGGTAATCTTTTAAAGAAGGAATAGGACTATTACTGTTACACTCATGCTGATCGGTCAAAATCTCAATTATATTTTTGCCTGATATAAAGTTTGTAGTAGAAGAAGGCATATTCAAAAAAATACTTGATATTTCTGTGGCTTGCGATCTAATAAAGTGCCAGCCTCTATCTAACAATAGAATAAGCAGTTTTAAGTGGCAAAAATGGTGTGTGCTATAGTTCCAATGTCAGAGCTAAATGCCACTGCTCTTGTAAAAGCAAAACATAAGTATTTGTGGAACATGACAAAGGAAAGGTAATGGAAGCGTTCTAACAGAAAAGTATGTTTTCACTTGATTACAAAGTACTGAATGATAAAGGCAACCAGAATGGAGAAAACAGCAAAGAGTACAAGGATGACTGCGGCACACTGCTCGTCAGTTAGTGTCCGAGGCAGCCTTGTATTTTCCACAGTGTCTTTGTGGTTGCTGGCTGGAGGGTCAGTCCTCTGAGAGATGAATATGACGGTGGCACTGTAGGGGCCAACAAGGTCCTGATGACCACCTGCAGGGTCTTGGCACTGTCGAATGGCACACACACGAAAGCGATATTCACAGTTCTGCTGAAGGCCTGAATACCGGAAGTACCAGTCAGAACCTTTGTAAATCTAGTGAGAAAAAGAGAATCCTCTGTAAATGTGGGATGGGGAACACGGGAAAATAATTATTAAAGAACTTTCAGTACATATATACAAATGCTACTATATCAGCAATATTTTGCTGTTCATATTTTCAGTATAATTCGGTATAAACAAAAAAGAAAGAACCACCATGAAGTTCGCTTATAAGACTTTAACTTTGATCTACTGCATACAGGGTGTTGAGAAGAGCACAAAAGAGAACAGTATTCTATTTTAAAGAAGCTTACTGAAGAGGAAAAACAACAGTTATCTCTTTAACATATAAATTCCAGCAAAGTTCTAAGTAAATTTTTTTTTTGTCAAAATCTAATTTATTTTCTAAGTCTTGTTTTTTAACCTGTTAGGCTTTTAAAACCAGATACTCACTTTTACATATAATTGCACAAAAATTTAAATATACATAAATAAATGCTAACAAAGGGTATTTTGGAGGAATATTCTAGGTGAATGTGCATTTATGCAAGGGAGTAAGCACAGAGGATGTACAAGAATGTTGTCAGGGTCAGGAAAGGCATGAGCAAAGGCCCAGATACAGGAATAAAAAATTTGTGCACAAATGAGAGTAAAGAATAAGGGATAGGATTACAAAGTAGTTTAAAAAATAAGTTTGAAAGAAGGGGAATAGTTAATAAGCACCTTATATGACAGAGTATAGGTTTTGCTGCCTATAAAAATATATAATATAATAATATATAATTTGCTGCCATAAATTAAGAGTTGCATTAGCAAACTGATACAATAAACATTTAAAGAATACTATTTTGGGAGCTGTGTAAAGATAAAAAGGAAGCCTGGAAATAAAGCAACCAGCTGGGAAGTTTTTTATGGGCAAATAAGAAATAAAAGCCTAATATAGTAAATAATGGTAATGGAAGGGATTGTTTATTGAAGAACCAGTAAGATTCTGGTATCACTGAAAATAATTGGGGGGTTAGTAATGATTCAATACTTTGTTTCAGTTGTTGGTGGGACATACAAATACAGCTCTCTTGAGGACATCTATAGATTTAGAACTAGAGAAAATAATTTATGTTGTGATATGTCTTAAGACTAATTCACACACTACAACAGCTATTCCAAGCCTTTTCATCACCTGGCTTACCCTCCCCATATCCTCTCTGCTGAGAACCTTCCTATTTTACAGAAAAAGTTTAAGCTATTTGCTGTGAGCTCCCTCTCCTCTCCTCATCTCACCCAGATACCTTTTGCTACTTAGTCCTTCTCTTTATTAAGGCAGATTCTTCTACACGCACCAGTGATTTTATTTTCACCAACACCAATACCCTTGGTATTAATGGCTATCAAGGAAGGCACACTGGTGTGGTCAAGGTCACTATAGATTTGATGAAGAGAAGGTCTCTGTCTAACTTGCTCAGACTATGATGCTTTAGATGCTAAAAACATAACTGAAATTCTAAGCTATAACCAATAAGCATGTTCTGCATTCTTTAAAGTTTTTCACAATAATTTTAAATAAACAAGAAACACCAAGTACCATTTTATGTTTACTAAACTAGATCAAAAATTAAACATAAGTATGCAACACGTGAGTCTGTCAACAAATAATCCAACAGCCTTCTTTTTACAAATTTCAAATGAGTTCTAGCTTATTATCTTCCCCCAACCCAAGCAGGATATAAATATGTGATACCGACGATAAGTATAATAAACATTCAGAGAAGGAAAGAGATTAGTGTGGGCTGCAGACGTTATTTTTAAGAAATAGTAGGATTTGGGAGGAAGGGTAAGAGTGTGCTAAAAAAAAAGGGAACATGAGAAAAAAGGACAAAAATAAGCATTGTAGAGGTCTAAAGGAGATTAGTCTGACTAGAACAGAATTTATGCTAGGGGGAAAAAGATTGACTAGGCTTTGAAAAACTGAGGATTTTTCACCTGATGAGGTGGGTTATAATAGGGAGCCCAATTAAGTTTGAAATATCTCCTGGAGAAAAAATAATGAAACCTATTTCCCTCTCTTTGGAAATCTACTTTAGTAAAATGTAGCCTACATTATCAAACTGTTGCTATGCCATTTCACAGCTGAACTTTTTTAGAGGACTTTTGGCTGACACATCCCTATGTTACCTGGGACAGATCACTTAGGCTTTCTAGGCCTCATACTTTCTCATGAGAGGGCCAAAGAGAATTAAAAACAGATGACTTCTAAAGTCCTCTGGTGGGGTATATAACCCGAATGATGGAAATTTCTGTCAGTCATTCAAGATTGTTTTAAGACATTTGGTAAATATGTACAAATGGGAGAAAAATTTAAGACAGCAGAATCAAAATATCTGGTCAGCCCTCCTAATTTTTTGTCTCTTTCCTCTCCAAACCATTTTCCATATAGCTGCCCTACTGATATTTCTAAAGCACTGTGCTCTAGGAATTGAGTAAAGACCTTTGTCAAGTGACTTCAAACAACTTTCCACCCCCCCCATCCCTCTATACAAATGTTCTCCCATGCTTAGAATCCACTCACTCTTTAACTCCACCTCTTAGAAATCTTAACTTCCTCCAATACTCAATTCAAGTGTTACTTTTAGCATGGAGCTTTTTTTGATTCCTTTTGCTTGCTAGCGCCTTACCCCAATCCTCAAGATTATTTTGAAATTTACTGTGCATATATTTTAGATATTCCTATGTACATGTTGTTTCCTTTGAGACACACATGCATGCAGCAATCTTGGGGCAGGAAATAATTTGTTTTTCTCCCCAGTGCCTAGTACTATGTCTGGTACCTGGCTGGTGCTTAATAAATAATTGATGGTTAACTGATGTCATACATAGAATGCCTGTTTAGGTATTTGTTACATTAGATGACTTGAAAAGTTACTTATAACTATGAACTTGTTTTTCTGATCACCTAAGGAGAAGAGGTTATTGGAACTGGCTTGGCTAGACGCAGTTCCTACACCAATGAAATTGGATTCTTAAGGTAAAGTATTCTTAGAATAATTTTTAAAAAAAGATTGTGAAGATGCTTAAATAAACGTGTTAACTAGCCTCTACCCTATTCAAGATTATAAAGATTGAACAGTATGGAAAATATAACATTTAAAATTAGAAGATAATAATAAAGTTAGCATGACAATGGTATAAGACTGAAATTTATTTCTAAAATAATTATGACTTTATTTTTTTAGATTTATAAATATAATTATGTTAAGGTAATCACTTAAAAGAACAGGAAAGAAAATAATATAGTTAGTCCCTCATTTACAAATATAACTCAAATATATTTACAAATATAAACTCAGAATCACAAAATTTCATCATCATCATCATATTAGCTAATATTTATACATATAGCATCTAAGTGCTAAAGAACTTTACAAATATTATCTTGATTGATACTTACAACAATTATTCTTATCCCCATTTTACAGCCAAGGAAACTGACTTGCCCAGGGTCATATGGTTAATAAGTGTCTTAAGTCTGGATTTAAACTTGGGTTTCCTAAATCCAGGTTCAGCAGCTCTCTGACCACTGTGCCATCAGCCCCATCTCTGAAGGCAAACAGTAACTGGTAATTGGAGCTACTGCTTGAAGACTGCTAAAAAGAGGTAACACAGATTGTCTCATGGCAATTCAACTCACTTTTGTACAGGTATGACTAAAAGAAATTTTCCTTTACATCAAGCTTAACTTTGTTTCTTTGCTATACCTCCCTCAATACAATTCAAGACTGCATTAACTTTTTTTGCCAGCATGATCACATTATTTACTTGTATCAATTTTAGAGTCCACTAATCTTCAGGGTTTTTGGAACTGCCTAGCCAGTGCTCTCCTACATCTTGTACTTGAGAGTAAGACTTCATTTATCCCATTAAATTTCATTTTATTTGATTCAGTCCAATGTTTTAGCTTGTCAAAATCTTTATTTTTTTTTAGAATCAGTCATCTGGTGTATAAGCTATTCCTTCTAGCTTTATTTGATCTTTAAATCTGATGAGCATGCCATCTTTATCCAAATAAATGTCAAATGTCAGGGGTGAAGGGGTAAGCCCAGGTCCCTGGGTATTCCATTTGAGACTTCTCTTCACAAAATAGTTCTGAATCCATCTAACTATATTACTTTCTAGCTCACTTATCTCCATCTTATTCATAAGAACAGTACAAAAAGTTTCATCAAACACTTCAACAAAATCTAAACGTAAATTCTATATCATTTTTATCATCTATTAGTTTAATAACTATCAAAAAAAAAAAAAAGATGAGATTATCCTGACATGACTTCAAGGAAATCAAGCTGGTGAAATGTTTTTTTCTGAACTTTTTTTACTTACCAGCCCCAATTCTCTAAATTCACATTTCTAATTGCCCTTCAAATTGGAAGTCCTATAAATAGATAAAGCCCAATTATGTCCAAAATTGAACTCACTTTTCCCTCCTAAACCTACCCTTTTCCAGTCATCCCCTATGACTATCAAGGGTACCACAACCCTCACAGTCACCCAAGCTTGCAATTTAGGTAGGTGCCATCCTCAATTCCTTACCCTCATCATCAAGGTCAGTTGATTTTGTCTTTGTAACATCTCTCCTCTGATCACCTCACCACAGTTTGATGGTTGTTTTCCATTTCAGTTTTCTCCATACTCCAATCCATTCCACAATCAACAGATATGACCATTCCCCCTCAATGCAATCAACTCCAATTCCTCCCCTCACCTCTAGGAGGTTCTTCTCTCTGGATTTTAGCAGCCCCTCTCAAGAGGGGCTCCTTCCTGGCTCCTTCCTCCCTGTCCAATTTTCTGCACTTTACTGACTCTGTGGAGTGACACTGGTTTCCCTGACAGTCCTCCAATATGACCCTCTCCCTCCTGCTTCACCAGACAGCCCCTATGTCTCTACCTCAGTTACTACCTTCAAGACTCAGCACAAATTTCCCTGTCATGCCAGGTCTGCCCACTGCTATTATTTTCCTTCTCATTTTCCCCCACTGTAAATTGCTGCCTGATGAGAATTATTGAATGTTGTCTCCTTCGTTAGGATGCCAGCTCCCTGAACAGGGACCATGATTTTTTGAGGGGGGTCTTTCTCAGTGCTTATCACTATGCTTCAAACTTTATCAAGCATTTACCATCACTTGTCTGGATCTATGTGACCTCTTTTTCTACATGTTCAAAAATCTTCTCTTTCATTTTGGAATCTTCTGAGGAATCCATGTCAATCTCACATCCTTTTTGGATTTCGTTTTTTTTTCAATTTTATTTATTTAAGGCAATGGGGTTAAGTGACTTGCCCAAGATCACACACCTAGGCAATTATTAAGTGTCCGAGGCCAGATTTGAACTCCTGACTCCAGGGCCAGTGCTCTATCCACTGAACCACCCAGCTGCCTCCTCACTACCTTATAAATATCCCTGACAGTAGGCCAGAAAGAATTTTTTTTTCAATATTAAAAGATACAGTTCACCTAGGGTTGGGTGATCTAAATTCATTAAGTCTATTATGTGTACTTTACTTTTTTATACATACACATACTCATACAGGCATGTATGAGATGAGTATACTAATAATTTTGTCTATAATTTCATACTTTCCTACCTATTATTATTCTTGGCAAAGGAAACAAACTATGTATGAAGTGAAGCCTATCCAGGTAAGTATTATGAAAAAATTACTAACCTTAAGAAATAGAAAATAAATTGTAAAAAGGAAGAATGATTTGGATGTAGTAACTGACCTTGGAGACAAGAGTCCATGTAGGACCTTTGTATTTAAGCAAAACTATATTCCTCCAGATTAAGTTCCTCTTCTTCCCCCCCCTTAATTTGTTATGATGCATAAACTAGCAATTAGAATATTTGTGTCAACCTATTCAGTTAACGTACTTCAGTCAATAGACGAAAATAAATATAATGGGGGAAGATTAGTTTGGAGGGCTGAATGAATATGGAAGAAAAGGGGGCTGAGTGAGGGGAATGAATAATTTAGGGTAAGGACAATCTAGACTGTATAGTGAAAGACTCAATACTGGATACATGGGGAGAAGAAAACAGAAAAGGAGATGCAAAAATGCCAAAATATACAAGAATTCTGACATGCTGTTATCTAATCATATTTTATTGACTTTCCACCTCTTCCTTTGCTTTCTTTTACTACATCCACTCTTCACTCACACCAGGACCTGTAATCCCATGACCCTTGAATTGTCTCCCAATTCATCTTCTTTGTAGTAACTATTCACTCCAACTTTACTTCCCATCCTGATCCCATTAGTGAACCAGTTCAACTCTACACTATTCTCTTGAATCTCTTGCTCCCTTATTGATCACTGTGCCCTGACAAGTTCAAGTCCTCACTATCCACTACTTTGCTGAACAAAACTGGAGAAAAATTATGAATCATTCCGAGTCCATTACAAATTTATGTTACACAACCTCAACTAAGTCCTCTTTGTTGCTAAGCAATCCTACTATTGTTCAATTGTTTCAATCATGTCCAACTCTTAGTGATCTCATATGGGATTTTCTTTGCAAAGATACTGGAGTGATTTGCCATTTCTTTCTCAGCTAATTTTACAGATAAGAAAACTGAGGTAAACAGGATTAAATAACTTGCCCAAGTAACTCTACCTATTGTGCCCAATCCTACTATATTTCTCTTGTCAACTCACTCTCTCCACAGCAGCTCTTCCAAACTTCATTCCTCCTCAAATCTCCTATGGCTCCCCTTTCCCTTATCCTTCTGGCTGAGAATCTTGTTTCATATTTTATAAGAAAAAGGGAGGACATTTGTCATGAACTGCCCCTTTTCCTTTCTTCCTCATTGTTCCTACTTGCTCAGGTGATTCCATTCTTATCTTCACTCTATAACTTCTTTTCTTTTTTTTTTTAACAAGGCAACGGGGTTAAGTGATTTGCCCAAAATCACACAGCTAGATAATTATTAAGTGTCTCAAGTCGCATTTGAACTCGGGTCCTCCTGACTCCAGGGCAGGTGCTCTATCCACTGAGCCACCTAGCTGTCCCTATAACTTATTTTCAATTGTTCCTTGTCTAATGGTTGTTTACTCACTGCCTATAAACATGTCCATGTCTCCTCCATCTTCAAAAATCCCTCACTTTTCTGCCCTTGTGGCTAAATTCCTTGAAAAAGGTTGTCTATTCTAGATGCCTCCATTTTCTCTCTTCTTATTCTCTCTTCCAGCCTCATTTTCTATGGAAACTTATCTCTCAAATGGAAACTTCTCTCTCCAAAGTTACCAGTGATCTCTTAATTGCCAAATCTATCTGAAGCCTTTGGTATTCTTTTTTTATTTTTTAGGTTTTTGCAAGGTAAATGGGGTTAAGTGGCTTGCCCAAGGCCACACAGCTAGGTAATTATTAAGTGTCTGAAACTGGATTTGAACCCAGGTACTCCTGACTCCAAGGCCAGTGCTTTATCCACTACGCCACCTAGTCGCCCCTGCCTTTGGTATTCTTAATACTCTTTTTTTCCCCTAGGCTTTTAGAATACCACACTCTCATGGTTCTCCTTTATCTCCTCCAGATAGTTTTGTTCAGGACCCCCTCTCTTCTTCTTCCTATAGTCTACTTCACTTGCTGATCTCAAGAGCTCCTAAGGATTTAACTATTATTGCTTTTCATTCTCAAATCTAGTGATCCTGTTCCCCCACCCCTGCCCCAATATCACATTTACCTTTCAGTCATCTCAAATTGGATGTTCAGTAGATATCTTAAAAGCACTGTCCAAAATTGAATCCAGTTTTTTTTCCTCTTACTAAAGAGGGAAACACCTTCCAAGTCCCTAGGTTTCATCTTTGATTCCTCATTATCTCCACTCTTCCCCTAATGCCCAACCCCCACTATCCAATCTGTTGTCAAGGACTATGGATTTCACCTTTGAAACCTTTTCACCTTTGAAACATCCCTGGAATACACCCTCACCTCACATCTGGATTACTTCAATTGCTGGCTGGTGAGCTGGTCTGTCAAGTTTCTCCTATTCCAATTTACCTTCTCCATTTAAGCCACCAAAGTGGCTAAATTGAAGGTCTGCTTATGTCTCTGTCCCTCCACCCCACCACCCCACTCAATAAACTCCAGTGGCTTTCTGTCATCTCCAGAATCAAATACAAAATCCTCTGTTTGGCATTCAAAGCCCTTCATAACCTAGCCCCCTTCTTCCTTTCTAGTTTTCTTGCACCTGACTTCCCATATTCAACCCCCTTTGAAAGGGGGTTTCTACAAACAAGATACTCCATTTCTTAGGTCTGAGTATTTTCTCTGATGGTTCCGATGTCTGGAATGCTCTCCCTTCTCAACTCCCTCTACTGGATTTCCTGGTTTCCTTTTAAGTCCCAACTAAAATCTCATCTTCTATAGGAAGCCTTTCCTCTTTATCTTTTATATAGTTTGAATACATTTATTTGCTCCTTGTCTTCCCTACAGGATAGTGAACTCCTCAAGGGTGGCAGGGTCTGTCCTTTGGCTCTCTTTGTATCTCCAGTGTCTGGCAAATAGAAAGCATTTAATAAATATTTACCGACTCACAAAATTCTGTTTAGGGCTGGCTCTGTGTCAGTAAATTGAGAGGAAACTTTTTTTCCTCTTAAAGTGCTACCTGCTCTTATAACCCAGATCTAGATCTATTAGTAATGATATTTTAAGAGTTTTAAATAAATTTTTCTGCAATCTAATCTGACAATGTAAACACTAGTTTTTATATTATTAGGTTAGATTAAGGGGGAAAAAAACCTCTTTCAATGAAGAAACAATTAGATTAACAATTAGATTAATAATCTGGGGGGGAGAGAATTTGGGATCTCAATGTCTTAGGCAACTCCAATGTGGAAACTACCACTACTGAAGAAGATAAACAAGTATGTGGCAACTTACTCTGAGAATTGTCTGAGGCACCAAGACACTGTGTGAAGATCCAGGGTCAGAGAGCTAGTATTTATGATGAGATGCAATTCAAACTAAGACTACCCACTAAGACTGTCACCCTGTTGCTCAACAAATAAACCTTTGAAACACAGCTTTTGTCAAAGTTGAGGAATATGTGCATAGAATTAGAGATTTTATAAGCACTTCTGGAACTTTAAAAGTTCTAGGGAAATAAGTATTTCAAATGCAGTCTGTCAAAACTGAAGATAAGTATAAATGACCAGGTTATCTAAAAGAAAAAAACCCCAAAACCAAGTTTAATTACTAGTAGCAAATGTACTGTTGAGTTTTACATAATGTCTTAAAGTACATATTCTACTTAAGAAGTCCTTATTTAATTTAGAACTATAATAAAATTATATTTTCATCAATATTAATTTTGCTTCCTCTTTGGAAGGAACACACTTATCTGTGAAATACAGTTTAAACTTAATTATCATGTCAATTTTTAGATAGTTTAATAAGGAAAAAATTACATGCTAAATTGAATATGTATCTAGGGCAAAATAGGGGTCTTTTGTAAGTTGAATTAATAAATTTACATTTTCATGTATCATACAATTTAAATAAAACAAGAATTATATTTTAAATAAGAGTCGACAGGTTAAGTAATATACAAAAAAGAAAAATACAGCTGAAGTCTTGAAAGAGAAGGTGAGGGAAGGAAACTACAGCACACACACAGACAGGCAGAATAGAGAGGAGGAAATTCAATTTTATGTCCTAACAATGATATATTTCTTTATTTAAAAAATCCTATTGGTGATGCCTTTTGTTTTTAGCTCCCATTTCCCCCCTCTGCCTTCTATAAGCCTTCGTGGACTCTACTTAGCAATCATGAAAACATTTAAACAAATTCCTGATAACATGTTATAATTCCATACCTATAGCTCTTCTGTTACTTTTTAGCTGAGTGTAGGAGTATTTGAGAAATTTATAGGTAACTGTGAAGGTACTGTTTTCCAAACATATTAAAATAGGGGGAAGGAATGGAATTAGGAGGTTATTTTTGGATAGTAAAATTATCCAACTCTTTAAAATCCCACGTAGCTCTAAAATTTTATGATTTAACAAGTCTTCAAGTTTCCTAAAAATCATCATATCTTTGTGCTATCTTGCAACTTTTAATTTAAAAATTGAACCTCCTTCTAGTAACAAACTCATATTTCATTAGCAATTATAAAACAATTATCTTAGCTTTTTTTTGTATTTCTTTTTATTGAATTTATTTAGCATTTTATTTTCCTAGTTACAGGCAAAAACAATTTTTTAACATTTATTTTAAAAAACTTTTGAGTTCTAAAAACAAAATTAAATTACCTTGTGATTTCAACTAATTTTCAGGAAGATCTTTCATCTCAATTTCCTATTTTTCTAATTTTATTTAAAACACTGTGCTGAATGAAAGGAATTGAACAATACATTTAATGTAACATTTAAGTCAGGCATAATTCCTGTAAATGAATGGAGTGCTAGTTTGGCTGAGAGTTGGTGACATGGGGGAATCAAATATCATCCCTGAGGCTTACCAATCATGTAACTATAGACAAGTCATCTTCTGATCTCAGGCAACTAACTCTCTAAGGTTTATCTATTAAATTCTAATTGTGAAATTTAACAAAAGGGTTAACACTAGCTCAATTTTTATAAGTGCAGAATAAAAGAACAGAATTGATTATGGAACTGGCAACACCATGGGGTTAAGGGATTATGACTGGCTATATTAGAGAAATATATAGGGGCGGCTAGGTGGTGCAGTGAATAGAGCACCAGCCTTGGAGTCAGGAGTACCTGGGTTCAAATTTGACCTCAGACACTTAATAATTACCTAGCCGTGTGGTCTTGGGCAAGCCACTTAACCTCATTGCCTTGAAAAAAAAATCTTAAAAAAATAGAAATATATACTGCATAGCACATATGTGGTATCAAGTCCATTTATTTCTGACTTTAAGTAATACTGTTGTGAATTTGTGGGTCCCAGCTGCATACCAAGGTCATTGAAAAGTACCAAGGGATACAGACTCCCTGGTACCTGGAGATTAGGTAAGATCATCTTTATAAGTGCCCATGATGAGTCCAAAAATGGGACAAAAACAGCTAGTATGTTTTTTAAGGATAACTCACAAATGCCTCAAAAATTAAAATTATGTGGGATAACAACAAATTTTGCAGTTACTGTTAAGATGAGTTTTTCTTTAACTAATTTGTAGAAAAGCTTAAACCTTTGGCATCTAACTTCAGAGAGGGAGGCTGAAGTTTTGATCTCATGCTTCTAAACTCAGAGACAGAAGAAAATTAGGCTTGTTACATAGAAAATTTACAGATTTACATAGAAATTTTAGAGTAAAAGAAAATATAAAATACAGGATCAATAATACTCATATAATTTATGTAAATGGAAGAATTTCCCATACTTGTAATATTACATTTCTTAAGTGAAAAATCTTGTTAATTTTACTCAAATACAATATTATTTAATTTAAGAAAATACCTGTTTGAAGTCCGAGTCTTTTCCCACCATAACTTGAAGACTGTAAATAATTGGATCACCTTTCATTGGCTGTAAAACCTCCCATGTGATTTCACAGGTGTGATCATTTATTTTGTCTATTCTTGGGGCTAAAGGAAATAAACAATATTATAAGTATACATGGTCTTTTCCATGATAACAAAATTCACAAAAATTAAAAAAAAATTATAAGAAGTTTAAATACACAGTTATGTCTCTTCCTAGTGTTTTAGCTTTGTGTTCCCACTATTCCCTCTCCCCTTCTGCTTCCTATCTGGAACTAAGACATACCCAGTCCCTAGTCTCTGTCCTCAAAATGGGCACAGATGGAGTTTGAATGGGAAAAGTGAGGAAGAAAAAAAACCTGAATCTTGTGGATGCTTGCTTCTCTTACCCATCCCTGGAAAACATATATATGTTAGATCATGTTAACTGTGCTAGGCAAAGTAGGCTTCTGTAGCCCCACAAAATATCTTGTCCTCTTTCCAGGTTTTTGCCTGCCTCAATTCATAAGCTTGCAATGTTCTCCTTTCCTGTTCTTTGCTTGCTGGAATACTATTTTTCCTCTAAGAAGACTTTCCTGACTAACTCCATTGGGAAAAGCCTTCTACAGACTTCAGCATTTATCCTGCAATATTATACATAACATAGTTATGGTTGCGTCTTCTAGATTTTAAGCCCCTGTGGGCAAAGTAATCTAAATTCTGTATCCCTACCAGGGCCTAAACAAGCAATGTATATACAGAATACATTTAATAAATATTTGATGAATGAATGAATCAATGTGTCATCTTTGGAACTGTGTGTCTAAGTAAATTCAAATGGAAAATATTTATTGAGCAATTGGGATTTTTAACACAGCAACTTTTCATGGGGCATAAACACAATATATTTTAGCTACCTAAATATGGTCATGTCTTCCTTAGTCAAATTTGAAATAATATGGGCAAAAACACAGCTTCAAATTTCAGAACTGAATGCATAGACAAAAATTATTTCTAATAAGGTCTGCAATATCTTGTCCCTAATATTTTACATGTTGCTGGATGGCTGTAAAATAACTCCGTGAAACACCTCCATTAATAAAAAAGGCAATTTATTGCTTAAACAGAAAGTTACAAGCAAGCATATAATCCAGAATGGTATTGTGGGAATCATCTGAAGGACAAGAAAATGCATACAGTTTCCCCCAATAGCTTTTTTGGGGCAGTGAGGTACTGGGCCTTGAGTCAGTAAAACTTGAGTTAAAATTAGATCTCAGACACTTCCTAGTTGTGTGATTTTGGGCAAGATACTTAACTATTAGCCTCAGTTTCCTCATCTGTAAAATGAATTTGAGAAGGAAATAGCAAACTACTCCAGTATCTTTACCAAAACCCCCCAATATTGGGGCAGTTAAGGTTAGAGCACTGGCCCTGGAGTCAGGAGCACCTGAGTTCAAATCTGGCCTCAGACACTTAATAATTACCTAGCTGTGTGGCCTTGGGCAAGCCACTTAATCCCATTGCCTTGCAAAAACTAAAAACTTAAAAAAAAAACCCAAAAGAAGTCACCAAGAGTTGGACATGACTGAAACAACTTAACAAAAACAAAATGTTATTTTTATTACACTTTTTTCTTTTTAAAAGATTTCATTTATTTTGAGTTTTGCAAATTTTCCCCTAATCTTGTCCCCCCCCCCCCAAGAAGGCAATCTGTTAATCTTTACATTGTTTCCACGGTATATACATTGATCTAAGTTGAATGTGATGAGAGAGAAATCATATCCTTAAGGAAGAAAAATAAAACGTAAGAGATAGCAAAATTACACAAGATAACGTTCCCCCCCCACCCCAAATTAAAGGTAATAGTCTTTGGTCTTTGTTCAAACTCCACAATTCTTTCTCTCCTCCATCACAGACAGCCCAAAATTGTCCCTGATTGTTGCACTGATAGTATGAACAAGTCCATCAAGACTGATCATTACCCCCCGGTTGCTGTTAGGGTGTACAATGCAAAGCAGTTTTTCTATGAATAGATTCTCAAAGAATTCAAAGGAAGTGACTATTATGTGTGTATGTGAAAGAACTGGAAATGTGAATATAGTCTCAGCTTTTCCAGAAACCAACCTGATTACCTATTCAGGCTAGTTTTCTCAGGTCAAATTATTTTAAAATGAAACACAGTTTTTAACATTTTATATATGAAGCAGTTTTTCAGGTACTTCCTATTAAAATACTTGATAAAGTTTCAGAAATATAGGTTTGTTAGTATAATTTTTTTTATATTAATGCTAAAGTTGGGTACTTAGTGGATACTTAACTTTAATATATCAAAAGGAAATAGAGTTAGAATAGGGTTACTTACCTTTCAAGGCAGCAGGCACAGATTTTGGAGTAGTGAAAGTATATTTTTGAGAAAGTGGACCTTCTCCAGCTTCATTGCAAGCTTGAATACAGAATTTATAGGATGTTGACTCACTGAGCCTTTGTACTTTATATGTATGACATGGTCCTCTGTATAAGGATATAAACCTAAAATGGAAATAAACTCATTAAATGAGTTACAAATTGATGTTCTCTTGTTTTAAAATGTGTAAATCAGTATCACAAACAATGATATGGACTAAGAAAATGCAATAATAAACTAGAATGGCATGAAAAAGGAGTTCAAGGAATAAAAATAATTTTTGAAAAAATTTGAGCATTTCTTTAGTACTAGTAAGCTACATATAAAGAATCCTCCTCCTCCTCCTCCATCATCACCTCTACTACACCAGCATTGTCATCTTTTTATCTTTCTCAAAGAGAAACTAACTATAACTGTTAGTAACAGCAGAAAATACAACACACATATCAACCCTGCCATTAAGGACCTAAAACTGGGCCAGGAAGAGAGGCCATATACATGAACAAAAACAACAATAAACTATAGATTAAGTTTCAAATGAGTAGCAGTAAATATAGTTTTGTGTGGTGGTAGGGTTTTCTTTTTTTTTGTTAGTTTTTTTTTTTGCAAGGCAAATGGGGTTAAGTGGCTTGCCCAACGCCACACAGCTAGGTAATTATTAAGTGTCTGAGACCGAATTTGAACCCAGGTACTCCTAACTCCAGGGCTGGTGCTTTATCCACTGTGCCACATAGCTGCCCCAAGGTTTTCTTTAAAAATTTTTTTTTTAAGGCGATGGGGGTCACAGGTCACATAGTTAGGCAATTATTTTAATGTTTGAGTCCACATTTGAACTCAGGTCCTCTTGACTCCAGGGCCTATGCTGTATTCACTGTGCCACCTAGCTGCCCTGGTGGTAGGGCTTTCTAAGATATTATCATGCCTATGTAAAGTGAAGCTGTAAATCACGAACTGAGGAGGTAAACTAGAAGAAGGGGGTAGCGTCTTTAAAAAATTATTTAAGGCGGGGGTGGCTAGGTGGCCCAGTGGATAGAGCACTGGCCTTGGAGTCAGGAGTACCTGAGTTCAAATCCGGCCTCAGACACTTAAATAATTACCTAGCTGTGTGGCCTTGGGCAAGCCACTTAACCCCATTGCCTTGCAAAAAAACCCTAAAAACAAAACAAAAAGCAAAAAAAAAAAAACCACTAAAAAAATTATTTAAGGTGATGGGGTGGTTAAGTGACTTGCCCAAGATCACACAGTTAGGCTAGTGTCTGCATCAGATTTGAACTCGGGTCCTCCTGACTCCAGGGCTGGTGCTCTATCCACTATGTCACCTAGCTGTGGGGATAGTTTCTGAAGGAATTCCAATGAAGATAATGAAGTTGAGAAGTATGAGAGATGAGTTTGGATCAAAGAGAATGGCTATAATGACCCCTTTGAGAAAGGAAAAATCACAGCAGATACAGATTATAATGGACCATAAGAGAAGAATCAGTTTAATGATGGTAGCAAAGGAAGGCTGAGAAGGGGATAGGACTAAGTATTAAGGTGAAACGGTTAGATTTAGAAGAGGAGCCCCCTTTTCCCCGATATAAAGAATTAATAAATATAACAGGAGAATGTGCTATTGACAGGATTCCTGACCACCGAAAGCTGAAATTCTAAGGCAGGGCTATCCAAAATGTAGCCAGCAGCTGATTTTAGGCAGCCAGCATGTGAGTTTACTAAATGTTTAATAAATGAAGCTGAGCTACCACAGAGTTCTCACTAAAATGGCTAATCAAAATATATTGTCTATTGTTTCATTAGAAACTTTTAAAATTATGACTGGACAGTTCTGTTCTAAGGCAAATGCAAATACACACACAGACACACACACACACACACAAATGTAGCAAATATAAGTCAAAATACAATAAGGTAATTACATATACACACAGAGAGCACATGCTACAAATTATTTGTTTTAATTTAATTTTGAACTTTCTCCATTTTTCCCCTAAAGGAAAAAGAATTTCACTACTTATAGGAAACTCAATTGTTAAACTAAATTGTTAAAAAGGTTTAGAAAAGGGGCAGCTAGTTGGCACAATAGAGCACTGGCCCTGGAGTCAGGAGGACCTGAGTTCAAATCTGACCTCAGACATTTAATAATTACCTAGCTGTGTGACCTTGGGCCAACTCACTTAATCCCACTGCCTTACAAAAAAAAAAAAAAAGCAACCCCCCCAAAACAAAATTAAAAAAAAGTTTAGAAAATTTGAACCCTCATGCCAATTATTTAGTATAAAATTAATATGAAGATAATTTTGGAATGAACTGGGGAAGGTTGCTTGGTGGATAGAAGGCCAAGAAAGTGCTGAAAAGAAGTTCTTGTGGTTGAATAAAGGAAGAAGATAGATACATTAAATTAAAACACTTTTGCACCAGCAAAACCACTGTAACCAAGATCAAAAGAAATGTAGTAAACTGGGAAACAATTTTTACAATTAATGTTTCTGACAAAGGACTTATTTCTAAAATATGCAGAGAACTGAGTCAAACTTTTTTTTTTAAAAGCCATTCCCCAACTGACAAATGGTCAAAGGATATGCAAAGGCAATTTACAGATGAGGAGATCAAAGCAATCCATAGCCATATGGAAAAATGCTCTAAATCATTAATTATTAGAGAAATGCAAATTAAAGCTTCCCTGAGGTACCACCTCACACCTCTCAGATTGGCCAATATGACCAGGAAGGATAAAGATCATTGTTGGAAGGGTTGTAGGAAATCTGGAACACTACTACACTGCTGGTGGAGCTGTGAACTCAGCTAACCTTTCTGGAGAGCAATTTGGAACTACGCCCAAAGGGCAACAAAAATGTGCACAACCTTTGATCCAGAAATACCACTACTGGGTCTATACCTTGAAGAGACCATGAAAAAGGGTAAAAACATCACTTGTACAAAAATATTCTTAGCAGCCCTGTTTGTGGTGGCAAAGAACTGGAAATCAAGTAAATGTCCTTCAATTGGGGAATGGTTTAGCAAACTGTGGTATATGTATGTCATGGAACACTATTGTTCTATTAGAAACCAAGAGGGACAGGAATTCAGGGAAGCCTGGAGGGACTTGCATGAACTGATGCTGAGTGAGATGAGCAGAACCCGAAAAACACTGTACACCTAATAGCAACATGGGGGTGATGTTCAACCTTGATGAACTTACTCATTCTTATAAGTGCAACAATCAGGGACAATTTGGGGCTGTCTGCAATGGAAAATACCCTCTGTATCCAGAGAAAGAACTGTGGAGTTTGAACAAAGCCCAAGGACTACTAACTTTAATCTAGAAAAAAATAAAACCTGATATCTTATCTAATCTTGCTATCTTTTATACTTTATATTTCTTCCCTAAGAATATGATTTCTCTCACCACATTCAATGTGAATCAGTGTATACCATGGAAACAATGTAAAGCTGGCAATTTGCCTTCTGTTGGGGGTGGGGGGAGGGAGTAAGATTAGGGGAAAAATTGTAAAACTCAAAATAAATAAAATCTTTAATTAAAAAAAGAAAAAAAGAAAAAGAAGAAGATGGATAAGGAGCCACAAAATGTTCTATTTTTTTTTTTTACAGCTTGTGAATTATTCAGGAACAAATTACACACATTTCTTATACCAATGGAAAGAAAGAAAGTTTACAGTAAACTTTTTCTCATTTACTAGAATAGCAGATTTTTTTATTCAGGAAAGTGATAGGGACTACAATTGTGATTTTACTGATGTATGTAACACCCTTTATAAAGGGCTTTCTCTGCAAATTATTGTTTATAAAATTTGTTCAGGGCACCAAGAAGTTAATGACTTGCTCAGTTCATGAAAAAAGACAGAAATGGGATTTAAACTCAGATTTTTTTCTGCCAGCAAGTATTCCAAATTTTTAAAAGCATCATTTAAAATAGAAAAGTGAATTTCTTTCCCCTTTAACATCTATAAAATTGAGAACAAAGGAATTTTTAAGAATCTAACCCTTACCTTCCATTCCTATCTTCCATTAGAAGGTGGTACTGAATGGAATCTGTAGATAATGTCTTTGGGGTTCCTTCCCCCCACTTGAGCTTGAGGTTTTGGTGACTGTAGGCAGCACATTCCAGGCGAGGAGGATCAGGAGGAAGGGGCTTAGTTTTCAATTTTATTGTGTGGCTGAAAGGACCAGCTCCAAGGCTATTCAAAGCTTGAATTCGTATTCTAAGAATCACAGGCATAAAACAATACTGATAAATTTTAATTGATAATTATTTGTTGTATAAAAATACTTAGAGGTCTATCAAGCAATGATAAGGGGAAAAAACCATTAAATTGTAACAGTAGTGTTTAAAAAGCCCCAACTATTTTCATTTTATTCTTTGGAAAATGAGGAAAGGGTATAACATATCAACATGAACTTATGTACAAGATATTTTACTCCCATCAAAGCAGTACAGACATAAAAGCAAAGGACCTTAAGATATCATTTAGAATAATATCCTTATTTTGAAGATGAAGCTGACATTTGGAGAGATTTGTCTTATCCAAGGTTAGAAAGTAGAAATATATCTGTGTTGCCAATTCTTTTACTTAATGTTTTTCCTTCATTTTAGAATGAGAATTTAAATGAGAAATATTATTATTTGTCTTTTTTTCCCTAGCAGATACTTAATATAATTCAGTAATAAAAATTAAGGGGCATGAAACAATAATTTAAAGCATATGTTTATAATTAAAAATATTTATATTCAATAATCCCAGAAATAACACTAAATATATTTTGTAATTTGGGAGTGGGATGACAACATCCATTATAATTTTCATGAAATATTGAATCTCTTTTAAGTAGAAAGTTAATTTTCTATTTTCTTCAACAAAGATATAACTGATTCTTCTCTGCCAAAAGGGTATACTAAAAAGAATGTTGGGCTTGGAATTTCAATGCTGCCTACAATACTTGTTAACTTCTGTGACTTACTGGCAAGTTACCAACCTCTCTAGTTCTCAGACTAATTTACAAATTATTATTATTAACAATAACAAAAACAACAACAACAAATAATAATAATAATAATAATAACAATAATAGTACCTACACTTTACAGGGTCGGAGTCAGAATCAAACAAGGTAAAGTGCATAAATACTTTGTATATATTGAAGCTCTATGTAAATACCAGGCATTATTATCAGAAGGCTGAGCCTGAATATGGTCAAATACAGAGTGATAAGGATGGATAGTAAAATGTTTTATTGGTATTATGTGTCTTAAGAGCCATTTTGATAATATTCTATTTTATTTTGGGGGGGGGGGCAAGGCAATGGGGTTGAGTGACTTGCCCAAAGTCACACAGCTAAGTAATTATTAAGTGTCTGAATACATATTTGAACTCAAGTCCACCTGACTCCAGGGCTAGTGCTCTATCCACTGCGCCACCTAGCTGCCCTGTTTGATTATATTCTAAAAAGAAACATTTGGAGGAGAGGGAATTGTCAGAAGTTGACCATCTCCCACTAAAATAATTTGGTTTAAGAAATAAATTTGACCATATGAAGATATTTTATATAATCAAAAATTTCAATGTTAAATGGATTCAAAGAAATTTAAAAAACCAATTGTTAATAAAACATAAAAATCCTTTCAAAGAAGCTATTATAACTAAAATATTCTGCAATTATCATTCTCAACTCTTCTAATGTGGTTTCACACAAACTGCTCTGTTGATTTCCACACACTTATATGATGTTAGAAAGCTTTTTTGTATGTATATGTGTGGATGCATGTATATAAAAAATTTTCTAATATTGTGAATTTATGTTCTTAAATTTTGGTATAGAATGTAAAAGTTCATTATGGATTTTAAATGTTTTATATTTATTTTGCATTCATTCTGAATTGAAAACTAAAATTCATGGTGAGGCTTAAAAAATGAGAACTGTCTCTGACTCATTAATCTCTGTTATGCCAAGAGTAAGATTCCTAATACAATTTTGCTACTGTACCTGTATGTTGTATCTGGATGCAAATTGTCTATAACATAGTTTGAAATCTTTCCCACTGTGACAGGCTGTTTTTCTCCAAAGTCAATGCTATAGGATAGGATTTCTGAACCATGATCACAAGGCTTTTCCCATCTTATTGCAAGGCATGTAGAAGGTGAAAAATCTGGACTTTCAACTTCATCTTCACTTACTCCTTGAAGACAAGTCACAACTGCAGGTACTGATGCTGGAGTCATGCATACCACTACTTCACTGAAAGGGCCTGGTCCTGCAACACTCACAGCCTAAAATAAACAAAAAAATGAACATGGAAGTACTAGTAAAATGCAGACTTTTGTAATAACCAACTAATAGTTAAATGATTCTCTTTACCTGGACCCTGCAATAATACATGGTTGCAGGAGAAAGTCCTTTTAATTCATAACTGAGACCAGGTCCACAGTAACATATTTGCATGCATCCTTCAACTCCTCCCCATTCCAAACGATATTCAGTGACATCTGCTCCATTACTAACTGGAACCTTAGAAATGGGAAACACATTTAAATTCAAATCAATATGAAAATCTGAATCTTGAATATGTTTTGCTTAAATGAAGCTAATGTTCACTACTGTACACCAAGCACTAAGGTTAAAGTATATAGTGTGCTAAAGTTGTTTTTAAAGTTCTGTCAAGAAAATGAAAAGCTGTTCATTTTAATTTTATGATTGAAATCTTTTGAATCTGAAGTGTTAGAAAGTGCAATAAATTTATTTTGAAATTGAGTATGATTACTTTTTTTTTTGCAAGGCAAATGGGGTTAAGTGGCTTGCCCATGGTCATACATATAGGTAATTATTAAGTGTCTGAGGCCGAATTTGTCTGAGGTTGCATTTGAACTCAGGTACTCCTGCCTGACTCCAGGGCCGGAGTTCTAGTCACTGCGCCACCTAGCCGCCCCCGGTGTGATTACTCTTAAAAATGCCATAAAATAAATTTTGTGTTGATGAAATCCAATCTTTAAAATAATTTCAAAACTGACTTAAATGAAACCATGTAAAAAATTTTGAAGAGTTTAAAAAATTTAAGAACTTTTATAAGTAAAAAAATGTTATGATTAGGTAGTTAAGGGGAATAAATATAATAGAAATCATATAGTTAATATATTATGAACATGTTATATGAACTTAATGTTCACTACTGGTCAAGGTACACCAAGCACTAAGGTATCCTTGAAAAATTCAAAAGCACATAAGAAGCATTTTTTTAACATCTAAGTTATTAGAAGGATGGGTAAAGATGAAGTGTGAATTAAGGCTCAGTTTGGGCTTATAAAACTAGAAGGAGCTAAAATCTACAGTATACCATTTTATACAAAATATTTGTGCAGTTTAGAAAAGTAAAAATGCAATTTATACAGACATAATAATCCTAAATTAAAGGATAATAATACCTCCCAATACACTTGTGCACAGGTTGCAGATCTACATGTCACTTGAGGGGGTTTGCATTGATCTGGTGGTCCAGGTGCTGTAGTTATTTCACATTTTTCTGAAAATTGTCCAAACTTTAAAAACAAAAAACAAAAACTGATAACTGCAAGAGTTTCAATTTTTTTTTCAAGTACCCACTTGCTTGCCCAGGACTGGCACATATTTACAGATTTATAAACATGCAAAACTTCCATCATTCAGAAAAGGTTAGAAGAATTGATGATCCTTATCTCCAAGGTTTAAGGGATATAAGAGGGGTCACTGACATGATTATTACTGATATTCTGCCATCAACACTGCCTCTACTAACTCACCTTCCTACAAGATTTCATCAGCTTTGAAACTCACATCTCCTCAGTAACCCTTTGCCCTCAGACCTCTCCCTATGAAGAGAGAGGGTCCAGTGCTACTACTACCTCCTAACAGTCCACTAGACTTCAGGTCTTCATCATGCTCCCTTACTCCCCTAGCAGAGTGACTGGCATGTGATAGGTGCTTAATAAATGTTTATTGACTGTGGTCCAGAGGACTGAATACTATTTGGGAAGTGTAGTGTTATAATGACTCTTTAATATTACATAATAATTATGTTATATAGCATGGGGACTATCTATATTTAGTATGAGTGGTTTTTTTTTGCAAGGCAATGGGGTTAAGTGGCTTGCCCAAGGTCACACAGCTAGATTAATTAAGTGTCTAAGGTCGGATTTGAACTCAGGTACTTCTGACTCCAGGGCCAGTGTACCACTCTACCACCTAGCTGCCCCTGGTAAGAATTCGAGTTCTTAACTTTTTTGTGTGTGACAGAACATTTTAGGAGTCTAGTGAAGCCTCTGGACCCCTTCTGCAACTACTTTTAAAAGAATTAAAACATGTAGAATTATAATGGAAAAAAATTATACTGAAATAAAATTACTGAAGCATTTTCTAAAATCATAGACTCCAGAATAAGAAACCCCTGATATAAAGAAAGATTCAGTTCAGCTGCAAATTCTTTCCCCATCCTCTGGTCCTGCAGATGATCATAACAATCCTTAAAATTTTCACTTTATAAATGAATGAGCAGCACTACTTAATATGTATCTAACAACCAGATATACATACATACATGTATATACATGTATGTGTGTGTGTGTGTGTGTATATATATATATATATATATATATATATGCATACTGAATATGACAGTAAAGATGGAAGAATTTTAAAAGCTTCACTTATGAAGCTTTTCTGCCAAGAAAGGCATTTTATTTTCCTATGACACAGGCATACTTATTTCTACCACTTCATTTTATAGATAAAGAAATTGAAGCCCAGAAAGGTTAAATAATTTTTCTTGTGGTAGGATATGAATCCAGGTTCTTGGATTCAAAAGTCAAGAGCTCTAGACATTAAACTAGTGGGGTTTTAAAGGTATATAAAGATACATAAACATACATTTAAACTATTATGAAGCATTACTGCTAGGTGATGGATCTTTGGCCATGCCAACTTTTGAGAGAAAAGTGCATAATGGTCCTCTGACTGTGGACATATGCAGTGAGGTCTTTCCAACTACTAATGCATATAATATAGAGGCTTAGGCTTATGAAAGTCGTTTACAGCTTTCAATGATGATGGTTAGGTCAGTACAGAGCAAAATTCCTTAGAGATTCTAAAGTCCTCCAGATGCTTGTCTGCTTATAGGCAATGTGCTATTTGTAGTATGCTTGAGAATACCTGAGCTTCCAAAAGCCCTCCAAAGTGCTTAGCCTAATAATTTATACAGGGAAAAAACTCAGTAGAAAAAGAATGCCTATTGTTCATGATGATATGCAGTTGGCCTCTGATAGATACTGGCTAGGCAACCCAAGACAGGGGACTCAATCTTTTAATTTTTTAAAATTCATTTAAGGCAATGGGTTAAGTGACTTACCCAAGGTTACACAACTAGGCAATTATTAAGTGTCTGAGGCCACATCTGAACTCAGGTCCTCCTGACTCCTGGGTCAGTGCTCTCTCTATATACTATGCCACCTAGCTGCCCCTGGGTCTTAATCTTTTAGTGCTTTAGGCTAGATGTCAAACACCAACTTGAAACAGTTTAACATGTAATTGGGAAGTGTTTAACAAAATAAAAAAAATACAGTAAAACACAGATAATATTAGTTTGTGGTTTTCTGTTTTGCTAAGTCAACATGCAGGCTATCCCTGTTTCTGTTTCAGTCTGACTTTGTTCAGGTTCTTAGAACAATCTTATAAAACCTTGAGATGGTTCAAGCATCATTACCCTTATTTTAAGGATAAAGAAGCTGATACATGAGGAATTTAAATGACTTGCCTAGTACTGTGCAAATAGGAGTCAAAAACCAGGAGTATTTGAACCTAGGTCAGATTACCTCTAGCACATTGTCTCACTAGTCTTATAACAGTTCAAAATAGAATAACAAGGATATTGACTAGGAGTCAAGGATTCTATGGATAACTTACCAATGTAAAACCTAACAATTAATATAAATCAGCTTCAAAATACCATTCTCTTAAAGTATTTAAACATCCCTCCTTGCAAATTTAGTTCTAATGAGAATAAAATTCCTACCCCAATTTTGTTAGCTGCACGCAGTCTAAAGTTATATGTCTTTCCAGGAAGAAGGTTGCTCACTGTGCATTCTATTTCAGAACCTTGATAAATTTCTCTAGGTTCATCTGTTTCTATAGGAGACATTTCCACACTATAAGAGATAATAGGTGATCCGCCATCAATCTGAGGTGGTCCTAAAAAAAAGGTGGAAAAATTTGTGTATTTTAAAATATTTAGCAAATTTAAATACATATTTAATTATTCAATATGTTGCTGAAGTGGAAATTACCCCATCGAAGTTGGATTTCTTTTGCTTTGGGTCTTCCCTGTAATCTGGGAGGGAAGCATGGACCAGGAAGCACAGCTGGAGTCTGCACCAGTAATGACTCAGATACCTGTCAAACAACCAAAACAATCAATTTTTTAAAAATTAAAGTCATATAAATACCATTAAAGAACTATCAGCTAAAATATATGAATATAATTCAGAACTGAATAAAGTATTAAGGCTGAAATTTTACATAAAGTTAAACTAAAAACTTTAAGTGTCTAATATGTGTAAGATTATGAGCTAAGAACTAATAAAAATTAATAAATTAAAAGCACAATTTTTAAAGTTTACTACTTCATAGTGTGTGACCCCGCTAACTTCATCGTCTTAGTTTTTGATGTTACCCAAAATATAAATTCAACTTGTTAAGTATAAATCAATGTTAATTTTATTTTTAGGTTTCGTCAATTTTGGCTACAATTAACTTTTTAACCTAACAGACATATTTAAAAAAAGTCTTTCCTACTTTTCTTCCACCTGAAAATAAGACTATAATCAGATGAGCCTTGTTTAAAGCATTTGGCTTTAAATTCAAAATAGTAATATTTAAAAATGTAACTTCTAATAAAATTTCATAACTTATTAAAATTATTTAAAAAAACACATTAGGATTCCACAATTATGAAAAGAAATAGGGGGCTGTCCTAGGAGCAAGGAAGGCATCAAGGCTCAAAGCCCATCTCTGACACGTACTGCTATGTCATCTAGGACAAGTCATTTAACCCCTAAGTGTCCCTTGATAATTCTCTAAGATTCATAAGAGTTTTTGATTTGTATTAGAAGAGAAAATTTTGATTTTGAAGTTCTTCACAGATAAAATTAAAGGTTTAGATACTATTCTGTTCTTTCTTTCACACATACATATAAAAAAATATGAAAAAGGATCCAAATTAAAATTATTCATAGAACTGATCTGCAACTAAAGCAAGTAAAATCTGTTAAATTATTTCCATCTGAAGCTGTATGCCTTTAAATAATATACTATGCAGATGTATACTTTAGTCGACTTCAATAACATGAATAATAAAATGATTTAATATGAATAATACGCATGAAATAAAATTTTGCCTTAAAAAAGGTAATTTCTAACATCATAAATTTCTGATATGCCTATATGCTACATAGCAGGCTTCTGAAACGAACCTTTAAGATACTCAACTTCTTCCCAGTCATCTTCATACAAAGTCCCTTGTATAATGGTCATTATCCCTTATCTGTCCCCTCCTCTCAGAGCAGAAACTGTCTTAATGGCATACCCAAGTTTTAGTATAGAAAAAGCACCTAATAAATGTTTCATCTATCTACTAAAGTTGTTTTTTTGAAATTTAAACATCATTAATTTATAAAGCATGGGGCAGCTAGGTGGCGCAGTGGGTAGAACACCAGCCCTGGAGTCAGGAATACCTGAGTTCAAATCTGGCCTCAGACACTTAAAAATTACTTAGCTGTGTGGCCTTGGGCAAGCCACTTAACCCCATTGCTTTGCAAAAACTAAAAAAAACAAAAACAAACAAAAAAAAAACATTAAAAAATTTATTAAGCACCAATTAGGCATGGTAACATGTTAGATGCTGATCATGTTCACTTAATAGGAACTCACTCAACAAACATATTAGAGGCAGATAGGTCATGCAGTAGGTAGAGTTCGGGCCCTGGAATCAGGAGGACCTGAGTTAAAATCTGGCCTCAGACACTTGATAATCATCTAGCTGTGTGAACTTAAGGCAAGTCACTTAACCTCACAGCCTAACAAAAACAACAAATATGTTATATGTTCAAAGACAGGTATAAAAATAAATTAACAATCACCTTGCTGCAAATAATAAATTTATGATTCATAATTCAAATGAATGGTCTGATTTTTAGTATCAGATAATACATATACAAACAAGAATACTAAATGTTATATATAACATTCTATTTTCTTATTCACTAAGAATTTATCAAGTATCTGGTGTGAGCAAGACAAAGCATGTTGATGGATCCATTAAAAAGATATAGGGTAAAAACTCATAAGCAATGCCCCATAGAGTACTGCACATGTAGCTATATGAAATATAGCCTTACCGAACTCTGTCCTCCATCACTGACACAGTACACACGGAGGCGATAGGGACAGCCAGGAGTCAGGCGATCACAGAGATGTTCCCGAGCAGTGCCACTGTATATCATATCCCATTTGTTTCCTGTTAAGAATTGATACCCAATCAATTAAAGACTAATGCTTGACATTTTGGTATCATGGACACAGCACGTATCTTCACTTCATCAAAACAAGCATTTGTTAATTTGTCAGAACAATTTTAGGCCTATTTAGAGTTTCCTGGAAATAATTTAATTTTCTTTATATAGTTTCTAAGAATCAGGCGATCACAGAGATGTTCCTGAGCAGTGCCACTGTATATCATATCCCATTTGTTTCCTGTTAAGAATTGATACCCAATCAATTAAAGACTAATGCTTGACATTTTGGTATAATGGACACAGCACGTATCTTCACTTCATCAAAACAAGCATTTGTTAATTTGTCAGAACAATTTTAGGCCTATTTAGAGTTTCCTGGAAATAATTTAATTTTCTTTATATAGTTTCTAAGACAAATTTGTATAGATCTCCTGATGTGAAATATCTGTTACTTTGTATAGCCTCTGGGAAAGATAGACGATTTGCTTTTAATTAAGCATTTTAAATGTGTTTACTGGTCCAGCAATAACATTATAGATAAATAGAAGAAAAATCAATGATGCGAATTCAGTCTATTTAAAAGGTATCCTTTGCTTTATTCATAGGTAAGTCACTCCATAGCATTTCTTTTTTAGGTTTTTTTTTTTTTGCAAGGCAACCAGGGGTTAAGTGGCTTGCCCAAGGCTGCACAGCAATAGCACATTTCTTTTGTTGCTGTGGGTACTTCCTTCACCAAGAAAGCTTGCAACCAGTCCTATACATTTCAGTAAACGATCTTCAAGAGTTACTGTGAGGGCAGGTAGATGGTGTAGTGGATAGAGCCCTGGCCTGGAGTCAGGAGGACCTAAGTTCACATATGACTTCAGTCTTTTAATACTTACTTAGCTGTGTGAACTTGGGCAAGTCATTTTAACCCCACTGTCTTGAGGGGAAAAGAGTTGACTAACAAGTTCACCACTCTACTGCCAACCTAGTAATAAGCCTCTCTGATCATAGCCAGGCCGAACCTCAGACAACAGATAGACTTGGAATATTTTTGGGTAAGTAGAAGCTGTCTGAGTCTTGATTTGATGGCACAACTTTATAATCTCCCAGTGATGATCAGTCATTTTAAAACACAAGGAGTTTTGGAAAATACTATTTATTGCCAGAAGGCAAAGTACAGAACCTGAAATAATACTTGCTTCATTTCTTCAGTAGAAAACATTCAGAGAGCAAGATTAAGTAAGGAGAAAAATTAGGTTTTATGAGTGTGAATGAAGAATAATGAACCCTAAAGAGATCATTAAGGAAGTGAAAAGGAAACTGGAAAAACAAATACTTAATTGACTACTTCCTCATGCACATCTACGTCAAATCTAACCCCCCCCCCCAAAGCCCCCATCTATATGTCTATGCCTTTCACTTGTCCTTGAGAATACTTTTGTTTTTATTTTTTAGGTTTTTGCAAGGCAAACCGGGTTAAGTGGTTTGCCCAAGGCCACACAGCTAGGTAATTAAGTGTCTGAGACCGGATTTGAACACAGGTACTCCTGACTCCAGGGCCGGTGCTTTATCCACTACGCCACCTAGCCACCCCTAGAATACCTTTTTCTTAATCATTTTAAATTACATCTTACTTTTACAATCAATTTACTCTCTTTAGTTCCCCCTTCTTCCTTATTCAGTGAAATGTATTTTTTGCACCCAAATATCTGTGTTCTTCCTTCTTTTGACCAGTTCAAATGTCACTGTATCCCACAGATGTCTACTTGAGAACCTAGATTACTTGAGATAATTTTCCCTAACCATCTCTCCCTTCCTCCATCCCTCTCATCACACAGTGGATAGAGAACTGGTCTTGGGAGTCAAGAGGACAGGAGTCTGAAACCAGCCTTAGATGCATCCTGATTCAAAACTGGCCACTGGATCCAGATCACTGAAGGAGAAAATGAGGCTGGTGACTTAGCACAGCCCTCTCTCACTCAAATCCAATTCACTTGCTTGTCATGGCATCATCTCCCTGATGTTATGGTCTTCTTCAAGAATGAAGGATAAAAACATTATTATTACTTCCCTCAAATATATTCCTCTTCCTCTCCCTTCCAATCTTTTTTTTAAAAGATCAAGACAGAACATGTTATCATTATTGATTTGTTTTTACCCTTTTTATGTTTCTCTTCATTTCTGTCATTGAATTTGTTTTTTTTGCAGCTCTGATTCTTTTATTAGGAATTCCTGTAATTATTCTATTTCATTATAGATCCATTTCCTCCCACTCTCCCTCTCCCATCATAGCATTAGTGTCTATAATTCTTTGCTTTCTAAAATATGGAATTTCCAACTCTGTTCCCCCTTACAATGGTGGCTTCTAAATCATGTGTGATTCTGACTGTGGCTCCTCAGAAGGATCAATTCTTGTTTAACTAAGTGCATTGTGCTTCACATGGCATCACCCTCTTTGGGGTACTGTGTTAATGCAGTTGCAGTAGCTTCAGTGCCTGGAGGAAAGGACCCTCAGCTTAGGACTTCTCTGGTGCCCTGGAAGCTTTGGATTTTGATTATCAAATTCTTCTGAGTTTTCATTTTGGAGCTTCTTTCAGGAAATACCAAGTGGATTCCTTTATTTCTACTTTGCCCTCTAATTCTGAGATATGATTTCTAGGCTTTTGTTTTTGGTCATGATGTTCAGCAGTATATTGATTCTTTTTCTCAATCTTTTTTTATAGACCAGTTGATTATGTTACTTTACATTTTCTTCTATTTTTACAATCTTTTGATTTTTACTATTGCTTGCTGCTTCATGGAGTCATTGGTTTCTATCTGGCTCATTGCAATTTTGAAGAAGTTTGCTAGTTACCTCTCATCCCAAGCTGTTAATTGTTTTTACATTCTTTTTTCTTCTTTCGATCTGAGTTTCTTTATCCTTTTTAAAAAATTCTATTTATTCTGATTTCAATAATAAAGACTGTTTAAAAATTATCTCTTCCAGAGATTCTAATTCAATCAGTATCTAAAGATGTTTTTCTTTGAGGTTTTGCTTTTAGAGATTTTAGAGTCATTCATTTCCTCTGGGTTTTGTCTTGGATTTCCTTGTCACTGTAATACCTCTTTATGGTAGAATTCTTTTTTGTTTGCTCTTCTTCCAAGTCTTCTTACTGATGTCAGACTTTGTTAGGGCCAGACCCTGTGCATTCTGGAGGAAATGAGCTGATCCTATTGCTGTTTTCTTGGGGTAATGAGTATTGTGCTGTTACAGGATTTCAGGGTCAGTTCAGGCTCAATAAGCTTTCAGTGCTATCAAAGAGGTCTGATACAGGACATAGCCTGACTCCTGTTTTTCTGGTCTGAGCTCTACAAAGTCATGGGTTTGTGTCTGAGGAAGAGTAGATGGCTGTTAGATTTAGACCCTAAGTTCAGAGTGCATAATGCTCTTTTGGTCTGGTTATCTGCCCTGGTTATTCCTCTGTAGGCAGGGCTGAAGGCTAGAAATGAGATTCTTTTCTGAATTTGGTGCCTGAATCACATACTTGCTTTTGAACTTGCTTCTATCCAGGTCCTAGGGCTTAAGATCAAAGGAGTTTTTGTTGGGGAAAGAAGGGGTGAGGAATGTAAATCATCTTCCTGTCAGTCCACCTTGTATCGGGGATAGTGGGTAAAAAAACCCGCCAGTATGCAGCTTGGGATCTGTGATAGAGTGCAAAAAATCTGCCACTATGTACCTGTCCCTATTATGAGTTTGACTTAGTTTACAACCTCTTTCTCAGTGCTGTTGTGTTCCACATATAATTTGCTCAACAGACCCCACCCCAGTGTCCACAAATCTCTCCATCTATCTCTTTATTTTGACCTGGACTGGAAAAATGACTTGCCACTTGGATTTTCCCATAAGGATTAGATATAGCGTGTTTTCTAAGTGTTTAGAAGAGGAAGCTTCTAGCTTCACAGCTTCCTGCTGCTCTACCATCCTGGCTCTCGTTTGCCTGCTCCTAATAAACAGCCATCTTTCCTCTTATTATCTTTTAGAATTCTAGCCCCCTACAAAAGGCATTGGTACAAGACAATACCATTCTCCCCAGCATAAGTTCCATCTTTTCTCAGTATCTCCTGACTCATTGATTGTGGTAGGGAAGCTGGAATACACTTTACTCCACATTGCCACTTCCAAACCCTCATTTACCATCTTCCCTGAGCAATTTCACTTCTCTGAGGTTCACACCATGCAAGTTCTATCATTCAATCCTGTACCTAGAGGCTGTTCTCTATAGATCCCTTCATACCTCCTTTGCTGAGTTCAGCACCCAGAACCCTCATATCTTAGGGGGTCTTCAGTATACATAACGATACCACCTCAAACGCCCTAACTTCCCAGCTCCCCATTCTACTCAATTACACCACCTACTATTTCACTCTACCTCAGCTACATACATACAGTATACATAGCTACATACTTGACCTAGCAATCACCCACAAATGTTCTTTTATATACATGAACTCTGAAATTTCTTTATCTGATTCCAATCTTTATAACCTCTAACCCTAGTGTTCTCACTGTGACTGACCTTCATTCCCTCCACTTCTAGGCAGTTACCCTTGCCTGGCCTACATTTTCTTTTCCTCCCTTTCTTAGTCCTTGGTAAAATAATTCAACTCTGCAGGATCCTCCACCTGACATTCTCTTGTCCCCTTGTCATTTTGCCAATCACATGGTTAGGCCCCAAAACTTTGCCATTCCCTAAAATCTCCTTTTTCATTCTTCTTCATGTGCTGCTAAGAGCTAGAGGAAAAAAGCCAACTATGCTGAAAGAAAGGCCCAGTACAGTAGGAAAAAATATTCCACTCTGTCCTAATTGATCACCATCCTGCTCTTCACAGTGGCTATTCCAAACCTTCTTGGCTCTTCAGTACCCCTCACTCATACTTAAAAAAAGAGAACATTTGCTGAGTCTTCTTCCTTTTCTCTTCCTCAATTCAAATTATTCAAAAAACTTCCTCCATTATTAACTCTTTTACTTTGTTAGCTGTTGAAGAAGTGACCCATCTTCTTACTAAGGCATTCTATATGTGACTAATCTCATCCACTCTGGATTTTTCTAGGAAATTGCCCTCAACATCTTATCTTTAATTTCTCCTTTACATAATCAGTTTTCTTCTGCTGCCTACAAACAAGCCCATGTCTCTCAGCCTTAAAAAGCTTACTTTGCTTTGATATTAATTATAATTCTATACATCTCACCTGTTCAGGCTAGCATTTTCTTGCTATCCTCAGAACTTTATGGAGTCTGGCTTACATCTTTCAACTAAAACTATTTTCTCCAAAGTAATCAATGATCATTGATTAAATCCAATGGTATTTTCTTAATCCTTATACTTCTTGACTTCTCTGTAAAATGTGATCATATTCTCCTTGTGGATACTCTTTCCTCTCTAGGTTTTGGTGACATTCTTTCCTGGCTCTCTTTCTCAGTCTCATTTCCTAATTCTTTCATCCATATTATGCTCACTAACAATGGGTGTTCTTGATGGTCTGTCCTGCACTCTTTACTCTTATATACTGTCTCACCTGGTGATGTCATCAACTCCCATAGCTTCAACCATCATCTCTATGAAGATAATTCCCAGATCGAGCCCTAGTCTGCTGAGTTTTAACTAAACAGCTCCAATAGTCTTTTTTGAGTATCTTGATATGACTGCATCATAGGTTATTCCAAACTTAATATGCCCAAATGTGAATTAATCTTCCCTCCACAATTACCAAATTCTGCCCTTCTGAATTTCCCTATTATTCCCACCACCATCCTTCTAGTCAGGTCTGCAGGCTTGACATCTCATTCTGGCTCACTCAACATATCTAATCTGTTCCTTTTACTTCTGCATTTCTTATATATGTTCCATTCTCTCCAATTATTCTAGTTCAGCTTAGTTAACTCTTGGCCCATACCTCAAATTTCTCAATTCATCCACCACTTGGGTTCCAAGGTGCTTTGCTTAATCAAAAGCTAGATTATGTTACCTTTTGTTCAAAGATCAAAAATAAAGTTCTCAGTTTCTCATTTAAAATTGATTTATAAGTTGATTCTTTCATATCCTGTCTTCTCATACCTTCTTTTCCCTTCATACACTCTAAGATCTAACTATACTGATCTATGTGTAATTCCTTGATTAGGAATGATTCTCCTGAGTTTCCTTAAAAGACTCAACTCAATTTCCACTTCCTGCAAGAGAACTTCACTCTTCTCCTAAGCTGTTATTGTTTTCTTCCTTTAGAAGACCATCACCACCTCTGCATAAGTTTTAGATGTGTTAGTTACTTACTTATTGGTCTCCTAAATTAGAATACAAGTTTTTTGAAGGCCTTTCTTTGTGTACATAAGTGCTTAATAAATGCTTGGTGACCATTTTAAATAATATAGTTCTTACCATTTGAGCCTTCTGACATTTCGACAACATACTTGTTTATAGGTGCTCCTCCACTGTCTTTTGGTGGATCTGTAAGAAAAACTGGTATTAGGCAAAGCATAAAAAAGGTTAAAATTTTCATTAGATTGAAATTTTGATAAATCATGTCTTAAGTTTTTTTAAGCAATGTAATTTTTAAAGTGAAGAGTAAATTTAGAATGTTGGAATTATAAACTAAGATCAGAGACATGTCTTGAAATGTTTCTTTGAAAAGAATCTTACACAAAAATAATGCTTAACAGCTTTCAAAGAGGCTTAACATATATTATTGCAATTGAAAACTATAACAGTTTTGTGAGAAAGGATAAGTCATGCTGCTAATGAGGAAATGAAGGCCGTGAGAGTGACCTGTCTAAGGTCATAGGCATCCACAATCTATGGCTGATCAGGGACTAGAATCCAGTCCTCTCAACTCAATCCTAATCCAACGTTCCTTCACTGTCACTTGTCTGTCCAGAAATTTAGATTCTTCTATTTGCCTGAACATCAGAAACAAATTCTTTATCATATATATATGTTCAAAGACCCACAAAACACTCCTAATTATCATGTGGTTTGCATTTGGTCCCATCTGGACAAATCAATTTATGTAAGTATCTCTGAAGAATTTACATTAATATGAAAAGGAAAACCTTACCCCAGGTTATTTTAAAATTCTGTGAATGTATCTTTCCTTTAACTGAAGGTTTTAAAGGTACTCCAGGTTTATCTGGACAAGTAGTAAATTCTACTACTTCACTTGGATTGCTTTTACCTTCTGAGTTATAAGCAATAACCTATGACAAAAACACACAAAAGTAATATTATATAAATCCAACATAGGCATCATTTTTAAAAATGGTAATCATTGACAAGACAGTGTTGGCTACTTCATTCCAGTATTCTGACCTGACATATGCTTAAATATGAGTATCAAAGGAAGTTCTTGTAGGTGAGTGGGTATCCTCGTAATAATGGCTTATTTGTTTAATTTAGACTCTTTATCCCTCATTAGATCTTTAGTATTTCCCAAATCCCTTTCCTGAGCTGCCCTATAATCAAAGAACATGAGCTTAATGCCTAAGACCAATGAATGTGAAGTGTTAAGAAAATCTGAAATAAAGTCAGATAAAACTCCTCTTAATCTTGCTTTTAAGCTAACTAACAACCTGTCTAGTTAAGAGTGAAGTTCCTTCTTTGGTCAATAGCCATTAAAAAAATAACAGAGGCAACTTTTATAACCAATGCATCCTAGCACCTTGTCCAGGGTGACATGGCTAACCAGAAGCAAGACTAAAACCCAGGTCATCTAAATCCCTCTCTCTTTTTTTTTTCATTAATCTTATTAACATTGTTAAATGGCAAATATTCCTTAAACACTCAAAGATGCGGTGATGAGGAACATATAGATCTAAGGGACAGGAATATGTCAAGCAACATATAATCTAACTCAGCATAAAGACTATTAAGTATTAAAAGACAATTAACAAGCAATTTTAAGTGTAAAATGAGTGATAAAGACAATCTGGCAGAAATTTTGAGGAAGAAGAAGAGAATCCAGAATTTATAAGAATTAAAAGGTAGGCAGGAAAAAGATGTGTTCACCAGTAAAATATCAGTCTAGTCTGACTGAAATAGAAAAGTTATACTAGGTCAGAAGGGTCTTGAATCTCAAATGAGATCACACCTGTAGAGGATTTAGCACAGGGTCTGTCACACAAAAGACACTTAAAAAGTGTTCATTTCTCTTTTTCTTGTAGACAATGTGAAGACATTAAATTTTTTAAATGACTGAATTAACATGCAATATAATTTTAGTTGTATTTTAGGGAAGTTCAGCTAGTAGTGGAGGCAATTAGGGGATCAGTTAGAAAACAACTGAACTAGGGGTAGCTAGGTGGTGCAGTGGAACACCAGCCTTGGAGTCAGGAGTACCTGAGTTCAAATCCGGCCTCAGACGTTTAATAATTACCTAGCTGTGTGGCCTTGGGCAAGCCACTTAACCCCATTTGCCTTGCAAAATCCTAAAAAAAACCCCCAAAACCTGAGGGGGGCAAACAACTGAACTGACTCAGGCATAAAGGCACAGGACTCTGGGGACCAGCAGGGTTGGGAGACCTGGATCATGAGGGTGATGGCCCAGGAACCTTCTTCTCTAGATTCCAGGGTTCTAGTGATAATTTCTCCTCCTCATTCTGAGCCCCTTCTTAATCCCTTCTGTGAGCTGAAGCAGGGGCTTTGAAGGGAATTCCTCTGGTTTTTGATCAAGTAGATACTCCTAGTGAGCTAGCACTTAGAAAAGTTGGCTCTCTACAGAGAACTCTACAGATGGGATCTCCCTTCACCCTTATAATAACTTAAGAAGGAGATGCTATTCTCCCCATTTCACAGATAAGGAAGGTAAAGTGACTTTTGAGGTCACTCATTGAGTTTGCATCTGAGGCTGTATCTGTATTTAGGTCTTTCTGACTCTGATCTAGAGCGCTCTCTATTGCAGCACCAGTGTCTCTAGTATTATGTGCCTACTGTATTTAAGGTGTGAGACTGGATTATACACATTGATGGTTATTCAGTAATATAAAAAGTATTAAATATTTTTCAAACTCTAGTAATAATCTATAAGATGGTAGAGGTAAGAAACTGATCTGAGCAAACAGAAAAAAATGCAAACCACAAAATAAACATCTATGTAAAAATTATAGGTTTTGCTGGTTTAAAATTAGCAGTCAATATCAAAACAGTAAGATACAGTAAGAAGGCTATGTAAATGACAAATTTATCAAGTGCATCTGTACAGCTCAGCAAGAGTCCCTTAATTCTTAATGGTGGTGAAAAGGCCTTTGTTTGTCTCAAAATCTGGTTTCTCCTTTGTTTTGTTTCTCTCAGGATTCCACCCAAGCTTTATTAATGGTTTTTTAAAAATGTCATCATCTCCAAAAATCTTCAGGAAATCCATCAGCCCCTCACCAGTACATATAATTGCCAAAGGAAGATTCCTCTACTCTTCCGCTTCCCTTGTCTTTTCAATTTTTTCCCAATGAAGTGGAGAAAATGAGGTGGGTCAATAATCCCATTTCTGTTCCTATTTGAATAATATAAAAAGTATACTAGTCTTGAACTTTCTTAAATTACTACCAACAAAAATGAAGTTCAAGATATTGTTCACAGTCATGGAGTAATTTTTCCCACGTAAAAACTATGAAAACTCTGGGCAGCTATGTGACACAGTGAAAAGAATATAGGGTTTGGAGTGAGAAAGACTCATTTTGCAGAATACAAATCTGGCCTAAGATATTTACTAGCTGTGTGACCCTAGGCAAATAAATTTTTTCCTTTTTACCTCAGTTTCATCATCTGAAAAATGAGCTGGATAAAGAAATGGCAAACTACTCCATTTTCTTTGCCAAATGTGGTCAGTCATGGAGAGTTTGACACAATGTAAAAACAACTGAACACATTGTGCTGGCCCAATGTTGATGATATACAGTGGTGCCTTGCAGATACAGGAGGAATCAAAGGTCAAGAGACTCCTGAAGAGTTAGAGATCATCTATCTGTTCCTTTACCAGAAACATGCTATCTCAGGGCCCTGGGATAGAATGATTCTGATAAAGGCAAATGAGAAGGATGTTGTGCACAGTATAATCTTCTAATAAACATTATGCAATTCAAGCCTCCAATCATTTGGTTGGTTAGTATGGTCCTCTCGAAACTAAATGACTAATAGGCAAGATGCTCACATAACCTCTCTGTGAATTGTATCTGTTCTTAGCCGGGATGTGCTGATAACAAGTTAAGATGATGTAAATTTTCACCAATTTATCTGATGAATTCTTAACTGCTGATTATTACTGAGTACCCAACTGACAATGGGGAAACCATAGCTGCTGGTTTCAACACTTTCTTCTTTCTCTTGTCCCTTCTGTTGTATCTTGTTTTCTTCTTGATTTCTGTTTCTAACTTGGATTTTCCTATAGTCAGAGCTTCATGACTCTTCTTACTACTGTAAGAAATCATAAGGGATGAGACTTCAAAATAGCCTGGAAAAACTTGCATGAACTGATGCTTAGTGATGTGATGATCAACTATGATGGATTTGTTCATTTCAGTAGTACAATATCAAAGACAATTCTAAAAGACTTGTGATGGAAAATACCATTCATATTAAGAGAAAGAATTGTGGAGTTTAAATGCAGATCAAAGCTTACTATCTTCAATTTTCAAAATTTGTCTTATGCATTTTATCTTTTTTCCCCTAATTTTTCCCCTTCTAATTTTGATTTGATTCTTCTTTTGCAGATTGATATAGATATATGGTTAAATTAGTTACATACATATAATCTATAATAGATTGCTTACTGTCAGTGGGAAGGAGAAAAATATGAAACTCAAAAGCTTACTAAAAATGACTGTTGAAAACTATCTTTGCATAAAGTTGGAAAAATTAATGAATAAAATATTTTTTAAAAAAGATTCCTGCTAGTATTTTCTCAGTTTACTATATTACATTACTAACCTCCATCAAAATAAGCAAAGATAATCAACTAAGAATGCATACAAATGAAAACCAAAGGATAAACCCTAAATCTCACCTTATCTTTTTGTTTTAAACTTCTAATAAAACTCTTATCCTTGCTATTAAAATGCTGATCTTTTATCGAAGATATCGATGACAGAAGAAATTATCAGAATATTTATAATAAAAGGTAGAAAGAAGAGAAACAAAGCTTGGTACAACCAGACCCGAAATGTTTCCAGTAAAAGAAAAGTTTTAAATATGTGCAGTGTAAACTAGGAGTGGTCTATCTTTCATCCCTCAGAAGAGCACCAACTATGTATCATTCTGTGAAGAGAAGTTAAAGAAAATTGCTAATTACATAGTAACTGCAAGACAGTTGTGTTCTGGTGTGCTTTAAAATCTGAAGCTATTTCAGTGAAGGATCAGTTTCAGCCTTGAATGTGTCTTTTGGAGATGCCCATTTTACTGTGGGACTAGGGTGCCAGTAAAAGAATGAAATCTGAGTTTTAGTTTAAGGTGATTCTGGTTTAGATTAACTTTACACAGCTTAAAAGTAAAAGAAGGGAATAAGACTAACACTAAATGTTATTATTTAATATTAACCTAAATAATTGCAAATTAATAATATCACATTAAAATTAAGAAACTATTTTGAAGTTTTTTTATTTTAAACCTTTGCTTTAAAGGTTTTTACAATCTTACCTTAAACTTGTACTTTGTACTGCGTCTAAGATTTTTTACTGTGTAAGCAAGGTCCTCTCCATCATATTTAGGCTTGAATCCATAACCCTGTTAGAAGACAAATATACATATATATATATATATATATATAATATACATATCTTATAAACATAATTTCACTTTTTAATAGTAGAAAGAGACAGAAACTAGAAAATGACCTTTTTTATCTTCTAAATGTCTATAAGTCAAGGTATTGTTTTTTTTTAAGTTAAACTTCTTTACTTTCCATTAGGTTGAACCAGTTTCTCAATGCTGAAGTGTGGGGGGGGTAGACAGGTAAAAGATCACCTTATCAGTTAAGCAAGTGATAATGAGAATAACTGTGCTCAGTAGTGTCTAGTCACTAGGTAAGGAATTCTTTGGCCATACTAACCCATGAAATGAAGGAAAAAATTACAAAATAGTCCTCTGTCCTATGCAGTCTATTTCAGCTTCTAAAAATACCATAGTAGAATGAAGTGGGGGAAGGGTAAAGAGAAGAGGAGAGGTAGTTTAATAATTGCAGTTTTTAAGCTATCTATAAACACAAATTTAACTACTGGTATGCTAAATGTAACATCTTATATCAAAGACAGGGTGACATTATTTTTGAAAAGTAGTAAATCAATTAATTACTGATATTGTCATGGTGATTAAACCAGAACACAATAAAGATTAAGGCTAAATGAAAGAAGAGTTTCTAAGTTTTTGTTAAAGACAAAGGAATTATTGGTAGGGTTGGTTTAATCATCTGCCTAAAGGAAAAAGGAAACATTATTTTATGAGATGCTCAATTATCTTTTTACTTCTGAGTTTATGATGAGACTAGGCCAAAAAAAGACCAATGGGAATTATAGATCATGCATCAACATCTGCTACAAAGAATGAAGAAGAGAAAAATTCTATAAGAATTGGGTAACATCATTCAAACCAAGTCAACATAAATTTTGATATTCAGTGAATAAGTATAAGAAGGGGCAAAGGATGAATAAAAGATGTTGGACTATATGGTTCAGATCTGAGAAAAAGAAGAGGTTTAGACATCTTATTCAGAAATGTGAGAGTAACATGGCACATCACAAATAAAGAAACTGACACTACTACCGTAGGAATAATTTAAGTATTTGTGGTCAATCTATTTATTAGCAAAAAACCCCCCAAAACACTCACTAGTAATGACCTATCTGGACTTGTCACCCATGATAGAAATGAAAAATACTATGAAAAAGTACTGGAAAATGGATAAAGGTCACTGTTTTCAGATCATCTATAAAAGTTCAGTTTAATACTAGTACCCTAAAATGTGAGACCCATGTTCAATGCCAATCAAAGTGATATACTATTAGATCATAACAACAATGAACATTCTTGATATAAATGAAACCAGAAAAGAGAAGGAAATTGTAGCTAAATGAAGAGCAAACTGAAGAGCACTGCCAGAGTTGCTTTTATTTATATCCAAAGGCAACAGAAAACTTGTACTTTTGATGATCGGCAAAAAATCATGAAGACAACAGTACTTATGTAACAGACATTTGTTGAAGAGAATCAGGATTTACAACTGTACTACAAAGTCAATAAAATCCTCTAAATTTATTCAATAAACTTTTCAGTGCTTAATTATATCAATTATGGATTTAGAAATCAAAGTGGTCAAAGAGCTGTGGATTAAACAAAAGTCTTGCATGCACAAATACTTTCAAGAACAGAGTTGGGAGGTATTAAACTGGGCAAACACTTTACTATTACCCTATCAAAAAAATGAAATTGGCAATATTTTAAGAGAAAAGTTGTTAATGTAAGTCATGCTAAATAAGCTGACTAAACGTTTAGAGGAAAGGCAGATGGATAGTCATTTAGGATTAAGGCTACTGAAAATTCACAAACAAAACTGCCTTTCCAAAGTTTCTACTGCAGTCCTTACAGCAGTTCAAGCATAGTTATAAGTCTAATGGAGATGAGATCCTATTGGGAAGCCACTTCTTAATTTGAACTATTAGTTTCACAGGGGAACTCTTTATCTTTATTGTATAAGCAGGCAAACCTTTATATACTGTAGCCCTTTGAAAAGCAAACACATTTGGTTGACTCAATGCCAGTGATATTGTCCATTCACTAGTGGTTTTAACTGTTCTCTAGGGGACCCAGGGCTATTCACTGAAGCCTAAAAGAGACCTCATTAAGTTGCCCTGTTGTATAATTGTACCACCTTTGCTACCCATTGCTATAAAAGAGATATACACACAAACCTCAAAGAAACAATCAAATGTCCAAACCAAATTAATTGATGGTTGGGTTGAAGAAATGGTTAGGGAATACATTTATTTTTTAAAATTAATTTAAAAAATATGCAACACATCTAATAGTACAAAGTGGCTAAATCATTTACTGCATTTGAACATCAGTATATGCTAAAAATCTTTACTTTCAAATGTCTTATTTAAAAATACACAGGAACTTACTGATGTCTCCTCTTCCATCTCTAAAATATATGAGATGCCTTCATCTGATGGTGTTCCTGAGGGTTTGCTCCACTGTAAGGACAACCAAGTAACTCCAGCTTTAACGAGGGTAGGACTTGCTGGCATGGAAGGGGCACTGCCTGAGGTGTAATATAAGACTTCTTCACTAAAACCACTGTTATAAACAATAAAAAGAAATCCAGACTGAATGGAAGGACCTAGAAACATTCTTTAATAGCTTAAAAACTAGAATATGATGGCAGATTATGATTGTAGTGGGAATGATTCCTTGGATTTGACAGTGACTTCCTGTTAAATGTAAAACTCTAATCAAATGCTTTTTATTACTGCTGCACATACACTTACTCCACTTCCCAGCTCTGTCTGTTTTTGTGCTGGAATGTACTCTCCTTCTCATCTTTGACTTTCTGAATAATTTTTTTTTCTCCCAAGACTCATCCCAATCCACCACAGAAAACCATCTGTGTTATCTCAGATTATCCTAGTTACCACATATCTGGTATGCATGTGTGCATGTACATATGCACACACACATATATAGTTAAACACATATATACATATATTCATCTTATTAGAGCATGATACTAAAAATATTCATCACTATCACTCTAGCTCTAAATAATTCAAATATATTTTAAAGATATTACATATATAATCTTTGGGGTAGTTTCAAACATATAGGACATCAACTCAAATTTTTATGTAATTTTGCTACTTTCAATGTCCTTTCAAATAATCTTAGCTATGTATTGTATGAAAAAACAATTTTGAATCACTAAAGTCAGGTCAGCTATCAATCATTTTCATTCATCAGAGGTAAATTTAGATGGATGATCTAGAATTTATTTCAATGGTACTTTGGGACCTTTATTAAAAGTTTTGTTCTACTGTCTCACTGGGCATGTAAGCAATCCTGGGTTTTTGAGTCTATCTATGGCAAATAAAGGCAAGTGTTGCCACATTCTAAGTTAAAATGGGGGGGGGGGCAGCAGCACTCAAATTACTGGTCTGTTAACTAAATAGCCTGTTTAAATTTGGAATAGCATCAGAAGACTGTTGATAGATCATGATTTGGGGGTTGAGGAAGAGACTTTAATTAAGGTAAAATACTTTTTAAAAAATTTTACCCCAGCAAGAGCCATAAGAGAATGCCTTTTTTACAACACTAAAAATCTGAAAGCAGGATTTGCTCTGGATAATTTGTACTGTAAAAAACTGAAAGGTATTTCTTTGTATTAGTTGATATAAATATGACTTACCTTGTGCCCTTGTCATTTTTGGCTGCTAGTCTAAATTTGCAACCCATTGCTGGTGATAACTTAGTAATCCTAAATTGCTTCTGTTGACCAAAGTAACACTGGCAAAATTCTCCATTTCCTTTCCCCTATAAGGAAAGCATGAATTTTACATTTTGTATGTTGTTATAAAAATACAAATCAACACCAATGTTACTGAAAATCCACTGGGTAACAACTAAGATACTATACATCAAATACGTTTTTGTTTAAAGATACATACAACCACAAATATCAAAGGAAGGTAAATAGTATTGGAGAAGTTCATTATTTGATTAGCTCAAAAGTAATGAAGGATTACATATATGACTTTTGGGGAAAATCATGGTGCTAGTTATAAAGTCACTTGGAGGAATCCAAACCAATGTATTTAATTAAAAAAAAAAAGAGAAGGCTCTGTGTTTGTAAGTATAGAAAGGTTTGAACTAAATATATGAAGAAACCTTGTGGGAAGAAATATTTCCTAGCTAAGAGTTATGAAATAAGGAAGAGGAAAATTTGGTACTAAATAGCAAAAAGGAACTCTAATCACATTCATGTCTTTGTTGAGCTATTAAAGGAGCATTAATGCTTGTGATACAAATTTTAAAAAAATACATTTTAATTAAGTCCAACCTGATGAAAATAAAAATTATGATACCTTAAAATTTCTTGTCTATCAGATTTTTTTTTTTTTGGTAAGGCAATGGGGTTAAATGACTTGTCCAAAATCACACAGCCAGGCAATTATTAAATGAGGCTGAATTTGAACTCAGGTCCTCCTGACTTCAGGGTCTGTGCTCTATCCTAGCTGCCCCCAAATTTTGATTAATAGTCATGTGTGTATTTTTCTAATAGCTAGAGAGCTTCACAATTTTTTTTTTAGGTTTTTTGTAAGGTAAATGGGGTTAAGTGGCTTGACCAAAGCCACACAGCTAGGTAATTATTAATGTCTTAGACTGGATTAGAACCCAGGTACTCCTGACTCCAGGGCTGGTGCTCTATCCGCTGCGCCACCTAGTTGCCCTAAAATTGTTGATTTTTTTTTTCTTTTTTAGGTTTTTGCAAGGCAAATGGAGTTAAGTGGCTTGGCCAAGGCCACACAGCTAGGTAATTATTAAGTGTCTGAGGCCAGATGAGAACTCAGGTACTCCTGACTCCAGGGCCAGTGCTTTATCCACTGCGCCACCTAGTTGACTCACAATTTTTTTTTTAAAGTTAGACTTCAAGTAAACAGACCAACTCCTTTTCTCTCTTAAAAGCAGAATAGTTATAGGACTGAAGATAGGCCATTCAAATGGATTTATTTTCCTCAGGCTACTCCTTTTAGTTGAGTTCAAAATCCTGCCTGGGACACTTACCACCCTGGGTGATTTTGGGTCAGTCACTTAACTACTGTCTGCCTTGGCTGCTTCTTTGTAAAGTGAAGATTCTAATAGTATCTAGGTCAGGTTGGTTATAAGGAGCAAGTGAGATAAGATATATAAAGCACTTTGCAAACCTTAAAGTAAGATTAATAAATTAACACTAGAAGGACCAGGTTAAATGACATCAAAAAGATTCTGTTATTTGTTTTGAAATAACATTTCTCCCTTTTCTATTTTCTTTGCCTTATGGATAAAAATGCCCTCTTGCCAAATGATGCAGCCTGGCCCTTTAAGGTCTTCTTAACTGACAGTCTTTCTAGTTTTGGTAGAGTAGAAAAGTTATATGTATTATTTGGAAGGGAACAGCATACATTTAAGAAATTCCTTCGTTTAGGGGCAGCTAGATGGCACAGTGATTAGAGCACCAGTCCCGGAGTTAGGAGGACCTCAGTTCAAATCCGGCCTTAGACACTTAAATAATTAGCTATTATCTTGGGCAAGTCACTTAACCCCATTGCCTTGCAAAAACCTAAAAAAAAAAATTCCTTTGTTTATTCTAAAAATGCTACTTGCTTAAGAAAATGGCTGTACTTAAGAGCCAGCATCAGTAAGTGCTTGTCAGAAGCAGATGGCCGATTGGATCAAAGTGTCAGGCAGAAAGTCAGGAAGACGTTGATTTATGGCCCTTCTGAACACTTCTAAGCTAAGGGAGGATGGGCAAATTAGAACTACTCTGAAGTACCAGTTTACTCATCTCTGAAATGGAGATAATTTGGGCTGTTAATTCCTGTTTCACAGAACTCTTGATATGGAGTAGGCACAAATGAGATAGTGTATGTAAAGATTTTACTTTGTAAATCTTCAAGTGCTGTATACATTCAAGTTATCATTCCAAGAATACTGACTAATTCAATAATGAGTCATATGCAAACAACTCATATAATTCTTATTAAGCAATAAAGTCAAAAGTTAAAAACTTAGATTTCACCATCTTCCCAAAATAAATGAGTTAATGAAAATTGATATTTTTCTTAAATATGCAAAGAGACATATTGTTTCACTGAGTAGTAAATTTAAATAAAAAAACAACTCAAAAAGTTCTTTGAAATGATTAATTTTTTTTCCACAAGTGCTATAAATCAATTAGGAGAAAGGCATGTAACATTATTAATTACCCTGATTGTCATCAATGTAACAACTTAGTAGTGAATCTGAACAACTGGATTGCTTTAGTCAACCTATCACTGATCCACAGATAAGGAAGAAGGAAAAAAAGGGAGAGCAACAAAAAATAGTCAAAGCAACTTTATTCCTAATAGCAACACATTGGATCTTTTTTTTTATTTTTAGGTTTTTTTTGCAAGGCAAATGGGGTTAAGTGGCTGGCCCAAGGCCACACAGCTAGGTAATTATTAAGTGTCTGAGGCCGGGTTTGAACTCAGGTACTCCTGACTCCAAAGCTGGTGCTTTATCCACTACGCCACCTAGCTGCCCCAACACATTGGATCTTAAAGGGAGTGTTATCATGATCCAGAGAGCTAACCAGATCTAGTGATTCAAATCCTACCTCGAAGCAAACTGGTTCTGAGACTTGGGGCCAGTCAAATAACTTCTCAGTGATGCTCTGGACTGGAAGGAGGTCTTGGAGTTTCATACATGAAAGAAATTAGTTCCCAGCTATCCCTTAGCTCCAGACATTTCCATTCACTAGCTCCCAGGCTCTTCCTCTCAGCTCTACCTCCTCCTGTCTTCCTTCAAATTCCTTCTGAAATCCCACCTTCTACCAGAAGCCTCCTCCAATTTCACTTAATTCTCCTGTCTTCCTTTTGTTGCTGATTTCCTATTTGTCCTGTAGAGAGCTTACTATCTCCCCTCCCTTTGATTCTGAGCTCCTCTCAAGGGTAAGGACAGTCTTTTGCCTGTCTTTGTATCCCTAGCACCAAGTCCAGTGTCTGGAACATTGTGCTTACTCAGGGTGACGGAATGACTGATCAACTGACTATGCCTACTGTTAACAAATTAGAGGCAATCTATTATATCCCATGACTGGGAAATAGCTGAACAAACTACTGATATGTCAATGTTGTAAAAGGCAATTATATCATTATAAGGCAGTCTATAAAGAAATGTGAAAATGCATACAAAATTATGCAAATAAGAATTAAAAGAACAAAAAATACACTAATAAAGGTTGGGGGGAAGACAGAAACAAGCATATGTGCCCCCCCCATCCCTCTAACTTGTGAAATTTTGCAGAGCAGCAACATCTCAGATCCCATACAGGGGTAATGAAGTCATTCTACGGCTATCCCTAACTTAGACCAACAAACTTTTATTTAATTATGTAAATAAAAAACCAGTACAACAAAAGTACAAATTATATTCTTACTAGTAAGTAAAATAATTATTTAAAATTATAGAGAAATGGTTATGCTTTCCTAGGTATAGAGTAGAAGGGAAAAGTAACAAAACACATGGACCATGTAAAGAAAGGGTCAGGTTTGACTATGCTCTCCAATTCAGTGCATCTTCTCACCAGGGAGCTGAGCAGCTGGCAGCTGTGCAAAGAAAACTGGAGGCAGTGAGTCTCAATTCTGCCAAGTGAAGAGACCTAACTAAGAACAGGAAAGTGAGAAACAGAAGAGCTGCAGGAGTCTGGGGTCTGAATGGCTATTACTACTGTGTAAATGAAAATTAAAACTACTAAATGAGCTGATATGCCTGAAATATTAATTCTCTGGAGTCCCATTTTTACCTCTGTAGCTTTATTCAAGGCTTTTCTCTGCATTCAGATTTAACATCACTTATACTTGGCAATTTCTAGACAACCCTTTTGCTGTTCTTGCTTCTAGACTCTTCTGCCAAACTAGGATTAAAGCCACTTTCTTGTTTGCAAGGCAAAGAAAGGCTGTGCTACAAGAGAAGTGTGCTTGCTAGAGCAGTAAGAGTAACTTTAGCAACTGAGATAGGGCAGTTGCAAGTTTTAGACAATTGTGGTTTTGTACACAAAAACTGTATAAAAAAAGTTCAATAGATTATTTCAAAGGGTACAAATTACTTTGAATAGTAATATAGAATAACTATGGGACTTCATTTCATGGTACTATTCATAGGAAGCCTGAGTTTACAATATTATGACCTTTAGAAATATGGGATCTCAATATTTCTTTAATATGATGACAATCTTGATCACTCTGAGGAAATAAAAGTATAGTTAGTATTAACTGACTTACCTCATCCCATTCTAAAAGGTAACTTTGGATTTTGGAACCATTGTCACAAGGTGCCTAAAACAGAGAATAATTCCAAATCAGAACCTCAACAAAAATTTACTGTGCTGGAATTTTAAAGACTTTATTGCTAGAAAACATATAAAGAACAAAGAAATACAACATAGTCATGGAAATGCTTATTATGAAGAACCAGATAGGCAGCATCATGCTTAGAGCACTGGATTCAAGAGTTAGAATATGCCTTAGAAACTTACTATCTGCATTGACTTTGGAAAAGTTCTCAACCTTTTTCAGTTTCCATTTCTTCATCTCTGAAATGGATCTAAAAATTACATTTGCCTTCTGGGGTTATTGTGAGGATCCTAAGATAACATAAATCTGTGCTAGACAAACTTAAGAAATGATGGGCAAGATGCACTCAGAAAAACCTGGACTAACAATAACTGATATAAAAGTAAATTGAGTGAGAATGTTGTCCACAGTACCAGCAACATTGTCAATGATGACTAACTATGAAAGATTTTAACTACTCTATGATAACGACTCAAAACAATTCCAAAGGACCCATGATGAAAAATGCTATCCAACTTCAGAGAACCAATGATCTATGAATGCAGACTGAAGCATACTTTTTTTTAACTTTATTTTTCTTGGGGTGACTTCTTGGTTGAGCTTTCTTTTGCAAAATGGTCAATCTGGAAACATTTTGCATGACTCCCTATGTATAATATACATATCAAATTGCCCATTTCTCAATGGATAGGGAAAAGATAGAGAGGGATAGGATTTGGAACTCAAAAATATAAAAATATGAGTGCTAAAAAATTGAAACAAACAAAAGCAAAAAGTTCCAGTGTTAGAAACCTGTGCTTTTAATTGCTCTAAAAACTGATTTGCTTTCATTTGATATTAAATTCTTATAAGCTTGGTTATCTGACTTTACAGACCCAGTAGAGTACAAGCAGTAAACTTACTGGGACTGATAAAATGAAAGAAGCCAGGAGTGACAGTTGAAGTAGGCTACCAAGAAAATATTATAGTATGTTAATTCTTCTCTGTTGAAAAGGAGTTGATGATGATGATGATGTGTATTTCTATAACAACTCAATTCCTCATTTTTTTAGGCACTGCTGAGAATATATAAAATGCATGTATGTCAAATCCTATTAGGATTAAAAAAACTTATTTTAATGGAAATCTTTCTAAAATAGGTAACTTCTAAAACTGAGGATACTGAACAAAACTGAACTCATTCTTGCTGCCTCCAGGTTCAATATTTTGAATTGCTAATGATTATAATATATTGCTAGGCCATGGGGACAACAGAAAGATAATATGGTATGGTAGAAAAAATTGTGAAGATAAACTCAGACAAAATCTGGGTTTGAATCAGACTTTGTTTTAAAAGGTTTTTTTGCAAGGCAAGGGGGTTAAGTGGCTTGCCCAAGGCCACACAGCTAGGTAATTATTAAGTGTCTGAGACGGGATTTGAACCCAGGTACTCCTGACTCCAGGGCTGGTGCTCTATCCACTGCGCCACCTAGCTGCCCCCAAACTTGGATTTGAATCCTGCTTTTCACCCTTGGTTTTCAACCACAACTTCACATTTAACTTCTCTGATTCTCAGCTTTCTCTCCTGAAAAATGCAGTTAATGATAATGTTAGTAGTCCCTGTCTCATTGAAAGAATCAAATGGCTAATAAAATGGAAAGCACTTTGCAAATCTTACACTTCATAAATGTTGGCATATTACTTTTTATGCCATCTGGGGCTACTGAAATATGCCTGTCCCTATACTAACAGCTATTTATTTTTTGTCTTTAAAATTTTTTCTGTCTCCTCTTCCTTATCAGGCTTTCATAATGGTTATTTCCATCAGTTGTTGTAGAACAACTTAAGTTGCTGCTTTTCTTTTTTGGTGAGTTAGAAAATCAGATAAACAAGCTCTCTGAAAATGCATATAAAATAGAATTTAAAACACCTGAGAAGGATCTGGCAGACTCTCTCCTATGAGATGGAATTTGCTGAATAGAGTTTGTGACAACTGTTTTGGCTGTTCAGAGAAATGGTATTATTTTCAGGTTCTTGATTGTGTATTGGTTAGCTATTGCTGGTGGATAAATGACTGCTTCTTATATTAAAGCCTTAGGGAAAAAAATTAAAAACAACAAAAAAAAGATCTGGGCGGCTAGGTGGCGCAGTGGATAGAGCACCAGCCCTGGAGTCAGGGTACCTGAGTTCAAATCTTACCTCAGACACTTAATAATTACCTAGCTGTGTGGCCTTGGGCCAGTTAACCCCATTTGCCTTGCAAAAAAAAAAAAAGATCTTCACTCTTCTCATGGGCTTTTACAAGATTGATATTAAAGATAATGTTCATGTTAAATCTTTCAAATCTCAGAACACTGGAGTTGGAAGAGCAGTGGAAAATGATCTAATTTAATCACTCATTTTACGAATGGGAAAAGTAAGGCCCAGAAAGGCAGAAAGACCTAGATTACAAAGCAAAGACTTTAACTTTCTTCTCTTTACAACATACTGCCTCTAGACATAATTTCAGCTTTTTGATTAACTGGAAAAATCATGGACTAGAATACTAAACTCTCTGACCAGGCTGGTTAAAAATAATGTTAAATAAATGATTCTAAGTCCTTAACTACACAAGCAAATTAGCTCTTTGGCTTCATGATAATTTATTTGTATGTGCGTGCACATACACACACACAGTCCTTGGACAATTTTTCCTAATCTCACAGAAATACCTTACCAACTGCCAGTGAACTCATAGGGGAAGAGGGATGGTCTATTAGCTCTAAACAAATATGGATACATGAGGATTTTAAGCTAACAAATGCATTCATTCAATACACAATCTTAGCTCTGCTTTCCATATCTGTAACCTGGAAAATAATGCGTGTACTACTTACCTCTTAATCAGGGTGTTATTTATAAAAGTCAAATAAGATGATTTATATTATGCACATAAATTACAAACATGGCATAAATGGATCTATTAACCAGATCCTTCAAACACATGTTCAACAAGTCAGGCTATAAACATCATCAAAAACAAATGATATTTTTGAAATCTGTGTGTGTTGAAGTTTTTGAGATATACAGAGAGAAAGCAATAAAAGTCTTCTTTGGACAGCCAGCACAGTGCTATCTTGAACCTAAAAATTACATTTTTTTCTATCAGAAATGCCTAATTTTCCAAAAGCAGTAAGAACAAATTCTAACCGTGGACTATGTCAAGGGCATGCAGGCAGCCTACAGTATAGTACTGTGGAGAGAGCACTGAATTTCAAGTCAGAGGGCTTAAATTCAAATCCTATTTTCTTATTACTACCTATGGGCCTCTGGGTAAGACACTAAGCCTCTCCTGAATTCAGTTTTTCTCATTTATAAAACAAGGGGGCTGGACTGAATGGCTTCTGATATCCCTTCCAGTTTTAGATCAACAATTTTGTGAGGCTGGGGCTGAAAAATAATACATCTGCAATAAAAGGCTGACTGTCCTTTGCTTTTTATAAAGTAGACAGTTTTCTCAGAATGCAGAAAGGATTTCTAGTCTGTTTTTTTTCTCTGCCTAGTTTTCATAAGCATACTGTGTAGACAACTGTGGTAATAATGTCTTAGTGTTTTGTGTCACACTCAAGTATTAAACAAAATCATGAGCAGCATCATATTGAAACATGAGGAACAGTAATATTGCAGATATGCATATATATAATCACTAACTAGAAAACATGATTACCTTTATATTTTATCTCTTCAACAAGTAATAAGAATAAAAACACTCAATTTTCCATCTAAAAAACTTTTTTTAGATTTACTTACCTTCCATTGTAATGTGAGTGAGTTTTTGGTTCGGTTGGCAATTCTTGGTGGATTGGGTATATCTGGTTCACAGCTCAGTGTGGTAAAACTTTCAGCTTCTGAAGGATTTCCCTTTATGGAATTACAATCTGCTTGTATTCTAAAGCAATAAAATAAAAAGTTTATCTAGAGTAATTCCTGGATTCTTCAGTACATTTATCAAGAGATAATGAACTTTCCCCATAATTATTATACTATGAATAAGGCAGTTTCCATGTTAACTTGATGTGTCCTCTTGTGTGTATATTGTTAGAATACTAAAAACAAGATTTTTTTAAAAATGAAAATACAAATAATCCTTTAGCTAAGTGCTACCAACAGAAAATATAACAGCCTATATTCCGTATCAGTCATGTTTTAACACCAAAATGTATACATACAAAGTGGTTCCTTCTTAGGAATTACACTCTTATATTTGTCATTTGCTTCAGCAGAAGAAAATAATTAATTGGAATTACTCACTTTGCATGGTAATCTGTTGCTGGCTTGAGATCATTTACAATGACACTTGTTTCTTCTCCCCTGGGAAAAAAGTTTACCACTGCTTTTATACTCTGTGACATATCATTCTGAGATAAAAGAATACTTACCAGAACAATTACATTATATTTTTAGTTTGATTTTTTTTAGTACCTATACAGAAAAATATTTTACTGACTCTAATACATGGAAATAAATTTTCATGGTTGATTTTGAATTTAGATAATTAGGATATAAGCTGAAATGCATCTATGTACTTCAAAGATAGGGTTCCACCCAGATTCACTGTGTTAAGACTAGAACAAGGCAAGAAGATGGGACATTGAGCTTACTTAAAAACTACTTTTATACCATTAAAACTTTACTTACAAATAACACTCATGGCAAATATAGCAAAATCTGTAGCCTATTGGCTATATTTTCATGTTACTGAAGTGCTTGAATATAATAAGTTTTCAGAATGTTCCAAAATCCAGACTCTCTACTTCAAATTAGTGTATCTCATTTCATAAGAAAAGAATGGAACTTGTGGAACTAATAGAAAGAATACTGGATATGAAATCAGAGAAACTGAGCTCAAATTCTCATCTGTGACCATGGAGAAGTTAATTTCTCTGGGTACCAGTTTCCTCACTTGTAGGGTAAGGTTGCTTCAATTGACTTCCAAGGTCTTTTTTTTTTTAGCTCTGAACTATATAGGCTAACAAATTACTAAATAAAGAAAAACTTCTCAATCACAATAGAGATACCCCTCATGCCCCCAAATCAGTGGTCTATTTTCCTTCTGTGGTCTGTATCAAACATTTCTAACCTATGCAAATGTTTATCATAGTGGTTAGCTGGTAGGGATAATGGCTAGGCCTCTGATTTCAATGGTTTAAGAAAGTTTAAGAAACTTCTAGGTGAGGAAACTCCCTCTACCAATATAGGTTAGTCAGGAGAGATGACTGCTTTCTCCAGGACCCCAAATCAGCAATCAGTATGTATCAGAGATAGGACATTAACCTCTATGCCATAATGCTCTCTCAGTCTTTCTATTATCTATTTTTATTTCCATTCTTTTTTCCTTTTCATTCTCCTCAGTTTCTTCTTTTCTCTGCTTTCGGTCTTCTTTTCTGCTGCTGCCATTAAATAGTGACAGAAGCTAGTGTAGATGGATAATCAGCTTCTATAATTCAACAAATATAAAATAACCAGATAAAACTAGGTTCAGCAGAAACAAACTCATTATGAGAAAATTCCATCATAAAAAATAAGACTGTCAGTGCAGTATGCCAGGAAGAAAGTCTAGTAAGGGTTGTGACAGAGGCTGGCCTAAGGTTCTTTCTGCAGTGCAGATAGATATAGGTAAGAATCAACCATCCTCTTAAATATTTGAATAGAAGCCATTAATAACAGAAGAGCAAGAACCAATAATTTATTTTATCTGAGAAGAGCTGATATATAACATCGTCTGCCTTAAAAAATTTGTTAGCTGACAAGATGGTGTCAGTATAGAGGTGGGACCAGGTATTCTGTAAGACTGCTCTAATGGCCTGATACTTTATTAAGCTTTACATTATTCTTTTCATCTAGCTAGTTCTTAAAGGCAGCCTCCTAGAGAAATGGTTTTCTTCTGGTATAGGTCTAATTATTCAGCTCTTAATGTCTTTCTTTGTACTGTTATGCAACATATCATTTAGCTACTAAGATATCTCTTTGTTTCATATGGCAAAGACTGACTAGTAAATGAACAAAGTCTTGAAAAAAAGCATTTGTTATACTGAATTATCTATAAGAATTTCCCAGTAATGAGAAACACCAACTATAACTATGGTTGGTTGATATGCAATATACATTCAAATTTAGCATTTAGAACCATAATGTTTTCAAAATTTTATTACAAGTATAACACTTAGATGAAATAAAAGAACTATAGTTATAGATAAATGTAGACCATCGAACTTTAAAAAGCCCAATTTTTTTTTTCACAGATCAAGTTAATGGAAGAATTCAAAAAACATTTCAAATCTTGAGAACTCTCTATTACATGTGATTACAGTAAATGTAAGGAGAAATACAAATACAAAAATTGCTTCTACCACTGCATTTTGGTTAATTGTTTGTGATTTAGAACTTTAGAAAGGTGTTTGAGGGATAAGTTAAATCACTTGCCCAAGGTCACATAGCTAGACAAAGATCTTGAAACCAGATATTTCTGACTCCAAAGCCTTTATTCATTATACCTTGTGGCTCATCTAATCAATTTATACTTAAAAGTTAGCTTATGTAACAAGGAGAAAAATAAAAATGAAAAATACCTACGCATAAACACTTTTATATTTCCCATCCTTTCCAGTATTTGAAACCAGAATTTCATAACCATATAGCTCTGGCGCATTATTTTCCTCTGTTTCCCCATTAATGTTGCTGGAAGGAGGTGACCATGTAAGCACTACTGTTCTTGCTTGTATATCTGATACCTGTTAAAATATAACATTTAAAAATTCTTTAAAACAATGGCTGAAATGTGACTATGAATGTGCTATGAAGAATCACAAAAGAAATTGATACAAGGCATGATTCCATATTCTAATACACACACATAAAAAGCTTCTAATAGGAAAGGCAGAAATAAATCCATGAAAAAGAAGCAAACATTACATTATAATTTATATAAAATGTGTAAATATATATACACATATTTACATATAACAGTTCATCTGGAGAAACATACCCATTTGTAAATGGGCATGGGAACTGGTGAAAGGTCAGAGAAAGCATGCCAAGACTAGAAACATTTAGGGATATTCAGGGTTATAAGGACTATTAGTGTCACAGAAGTAAACAGATCTCTGCCTCCCCTCCCTGAACTGTATTTTTTTTTTTAATTCTCAAGTTCGGAACATAATTATCTATTATTTTGTTTTAATTCTGCTTAGTAGAAAGGTTCCTGAGTTTGTCAATTTAGGAAAAGAGGGATCAAGATTAAACTTGAGAAATACTGCAGAAAATAGAACATCTTAATGCTATGGATATAGAGATCATACACTCTAAAGAGGAAAGAAGAGGGATGGGGAGGAAAAAAGAGAAATGGACAGTAACTTCGTAGTTTTTTTTTTTTTTTGCAAGGCAAATAGGGTTAAGTGGCTCGCCCAAGACCACACAGCTATGTAATTACTAAGTTTCTGAGGCTGAATTTGAACTCAGGTACTCCTGACTCCAGGGCTGTTGCTCTATCCACTGCGCCACCTAGCCACCTCAACTTTGTAGTTATTAAATGTGAAGGAACAAGAACAAATGTGAAGGAACAGGGATGCTGGTGGCTAATATATAGAGAAAGAATTAGTTGTTGAGAAGGAAGAATTGGAAGCATGTGACAATATAAAATTTTAGATGAGTTTAATTTTGCATACTGGTGAAATATCTGCATGACATCTGCAACTTTTTCTGATGACAAAAAAATACTGGACTGTCACCTTGTGAGGGGGAGAAAAACCTGATCACTTATTCTAGTCATTTAAATGCAACAACTGTGTTATTAAAGGTGTAATATGTTCAAAGAACAGTTTAGGAAAAAATGTCCTGAAATAAATGGGGTCTTTTTTTCCTTTGCATATTTCAAGCTTTACCTTTACGTGATGAAAACTGCAGAATAAAAATAGTTGTTATAAAAAATAAGGGCCAGTATTAATTATTCTTTTTTTAATTAATTTTAATTTTTTTAGAAAGGTTTTATTTATTTTGAGTTTTATGATTTTCCCCCTAATCAGTATTAATGATTCTTATCGGAGAAATCATAAATTTGAGGCTAGACAGGTCCTTAGAGGTCCCCCTAATTTAACTTTCTCATTTGTGGACAAGGAAATTGAGGTCTAATGCTTCTAAGGTAGTGATAGATGCAAGATTCAAGTTCAATAATTATTTTTGCTGAACTGAGGTCCTTTATTGTTTTACAAATACTTGCAGCTGTTACGTAGATATGAAATCCTAAGATTACATAAACAAACATTGAAACACTAATGTTGTTAAAGCCGTCAGATTCCTTTACAAGTAAAAATATAGAAATAGATTTTTGGCAATTATTATTATTTTTTTGGCAAGGCAATAAGGCTGTAAGTGACTTGCCTGGGGTTCAGACAACTAAGTGTCAAGCGCCCGAGGCCAGATTTAGTACAGGTCCTCCTGATTTGGGGCTGGTGCTTTTCTCTTCACACCATCTAGCTGGCTCCATTGGGAGTATTCTTTTAAGTTTATATGCTAATTTGTAGAAATATGCTCATTATCTCGAGGTTCTCAAACAAGAATTTAAAATAAAATTACTTAACACAGATGAAAACTACAAATATAGCCTTGGAGACATTGGAAGAAGCAGAGCCATTGTGACTTAGTGGGCAAGAATAGTGAGTTTTTTTCAGGCTTCTTTGTACAGACAAAATTGGAAGCCAACTGGTCATATTATAGGAACTTAGGAGCCTCCAAAGTTCTAAGAATTAATTTTGTTTCTCCACATATAGCCTATTTCAATTGCAGGTTTAGGATTTCTTCTCTTTATACTCTTTCCATTTTTACTCATTTCTAATGTTCCCAAAATGTTTTTTTGGTAAAAGACGTATTTGTTTTTGGCACAAAATAAATGTGGTTAAATTTAAGTGTGTACTTTTTTTAATCATGTGAATTCTGGTTTATTGAAAATCAGGGGGTGGCTAGGTGGCAGGGGTGGCTAGGTGGCACAGTGGATAGAGCACCGGCCCTGGAGTCAGGAGTACCTGGGTTCAAATCTGGCTTCAGACACTTAATAATTACCTAGCTGTGTGGCCTTGGGCAAGCCACTTAACCCCATCGCCTTGCAAAAAAAAAAAAAAAATCAGAGGACATCTTTCTTAAATGCCTTTTTTTTGTGAGCAATATTTTTTTAGGTTTTTTTTTTTGCAAGGCAAACGGGGTTAAGTGGCTTGCCCAAGGCCACACAGCTAGGTAATTATTAATTGTCTGAAGCCAGATTTGAACCCAGGTACTCCTGACTCCAGGGCCGGTGCTCTATCCACTGTGCCACCTAGCCGCCTATTTTGTGAGCAATATTAATGAGTTTTTAAACTTTTAAAATTTTACAACTATAAGGAGATTTAAAAAAGGACTTTGCATTTCCAAGAAAAATTATCAAACTGAATTTAAATGGTCAAAGCAGGTCTAATAAAAATACAGCGCCCATAAAATGACTGAAAGCTACTAAATATATAGGAAAACTTTCCTTTAAATGCTTTATTTACATATTTATTAGTTAAGTGACAAATGTTCTTTTTCTAAAGCTTTGTTCATGTTTGTTTATCTAGACTCTTGAAAATATGACCCACAGAATAAAACTGTATATCCATTATTGTTTCTCCTCTAGTATTGCTAGTACTCTGGTGTGGGTCATCTTTCTCATATTTAGACTATTACAATAGTCTGCTGGTGGATCTGCTAGCCACAAATCTGTCCCTACTTCAGGTCATCCTCCATTCAGCTGCCAAAATGATTTTCCAAAATCAAAAGTATGACCCTGTCATCTCCCTCCTCAATAAACTCCAGTGGTCTTCTATCATATAATTTCTAGGATTAAATATGAAATAATCTGCCATTCAAAGCTTTTAATAAACAAGTTCCCATTCTCTACTTTATTCCTTCTCTATCAAATTCTTCTAATTCCAACTCTAGTCCTCTTTGATTCAGTGATGTCAGCTTCCTGAATGCTCAAACAAGATGCTCCATGCCTAGAATGCTCTCCCTTCATCATTACCCCATGAGACTTTGTTCAAGTTCCAAGATAAAATTCTTGCTTACCCAAAAGGCCTTTCCCACTCCTCCCTATGGTTAATGTCTTTCTTCAGAAACTTTCCCTAATTTATCTTTCTGAGGGAGACTAATTTACAAAGAATTTTGAGTCAGTCAGACTATTCATATTTGATCCTGAAAATGATACCACTAGAGTCTAGAGCTTGTTTGGATGCATTTATTTACTTTAGTGGTCTCTCTTACTACTGTGAGCCCCTCCCTCAAGGACGGGGACTCTCTTTTGTCCTTCTTTGTATCTTCAGTGCTTGACAGTGTCTGACATGTATTAGGTGCTTAATAAATGCTTATTAAGATATGTAAATATATAATTATAATGTTTCCATTTTAGTCTAGAATTAATTCTAAAACATCTGAACAGAAACCTATACATATTATGTATATAACAGTTATTACCAGTTTTTATGTACAGAAAGGCAAAATCTTCAAAAATGAACAATGTATCTCAGGTACTCACCACTGGTTTGGAAATGTTAGAAAGAAGGGCTTCAAGCGCTTTTGTTTCTTCATCCTTTTCTTTAAAAAAGCAAATAAAATATTGTAAAGAAATGGCACAAATACAAATGTGACATTTTAATATTGCAACTAATGCCTAAAGTTTATAATTTCAAATTATTTCTCTTAAATTTCCACTTAGCAGCTTGCTGGCCAGTGTTCTTTTGCTTTGGCTTAAATATCTCTTCCGATGCCATTTTTGAAGCAGTAAATAAAAATTAAAACTTTAAAGTCATTTTTTAATGACCAAAACATATTATTTCTCAAAAATAAAAAGTGAAAATGTTGGCAATCAAAATTAGAAAAGTGAAATGTTACATACATTTCATGGCCTAAAAAAAAGACTGTATTTTTAAAATCAAGTCTAACTTAATGAAAGACTAGTAGGGGGGTTGTTGCATGACATATTTTAATCAGAGGCTGGTGACTGGATTTATGCATCAGTACAGCAAGTTCTCTCTCTACCACTGCAGGCTGGCACCTTCTCTGAAGCCTGGGAATCTCAGAGAGCTGTTAAGAGCTCTTGTGAGTTGTCCAGGGGGTTACACAGCAGATAGATGTCCCAGGCAGGACTTGATTTCAAGTTACTTCTGGCTTGGAGGTAAGATGATGTGCTTACTCAAAGTCAGGAAGGCCTTGCCTTCAAATTCTGTGGCCTTGAAGAGCTTTAACCGTCTTTCTAAAAAGATAAGTGCAATTTCACTTCACTAGAATTAAGAGCCCCCACTGATAATGGAAACTGAAGCAGTGGATCACTCAAGTGACTCATACAGGTTTACAGAAGACTACAAAACTAGTAAGGATGAACTGATGAAGGAAAAAAATTATGAGGGTTTAAAGTCACAGAATGCTCATGTAAGAGGAAAGGAATTTCATGATGGAAAAAGATAAAATTGAATTTAAACTATGACATAGGACTAGAGGAGGTGGGAAAGAGGAGCTGTATTTTAATAATTCTCTTCAAGATTATTTTTATTTCTCTTATCTTATTCAAAGATGAAATGAGTTGAGAAAAAGCTTTATTACATAATGATTTATATTAGAAAACATTAATGCTCTTTATTGCTATTGTCTTGAACTAGCACTTAAAACAAGTTTTTAAAAGATTTATAAAAAGGGCCCCAGTTTTTATTTCTAAAATATCATGGTCCAACAGAATTATGTGCCTCTATGACCTCATGACAATCTTTTGGGGGCTACAGAAGGTAAAACTAACATAGTTCCAATTTACAATTGAAAACAAACTATGTGTATCCAAAAGAAATAGGAAAAGGACCAAAATGAACAAAAATATTTATAGAAATTCATATTTATCAACTGGGAAATTGCCAAACAAGCTGTACTATATGATCGAGACAGAATATTACTGTGCTAAAAGAAATGATGAGGAGGGGTAGACTCAGAAAAACATAGCAGCACGTTTGAACTGATGCAAAACGAAGTGAGAAGAACCAGGAAATCATTGTGCACATTAACAGCAATGTTGAAATGATGATCAACTGCAAAAGACTAGGCTTCTCTGATCAATAATACAATGATCCAAGACAACTCCAAAGAATGCATGATAAAAAAATGCTATTCACCTTTAAAGAGAGAAGTGATGAACTCTGGGGGCAAAATGAAGTGTAATTTTCTCACTTTGTTTTTCTTGTCTTGAAATATGGATAATATGGAAATAAGTTTCCCATGATTTCACACACAGAATGAATATCATATTGCTTACCTTCTCGGAGGGTAGGAGAAAGGGTGGGATAAAGGAGGAGAATTTGGAACTCAGAATTTAAAAAGGAAAGAATGTCAAAAATTAATAAAAAAAAAGAAAAATACACACTGGGTTAAGGATAAGACCGGGGTCTAGGTTACATTTTATTTTAATTACAATTAATAACATGCAGTTTGTAAATTGTGGAGGATTTCTTAAAAAGATGTTATAGAGGATATATTTTATTCCATAGGCAGCTCAGGAGTTGGAGAAGTTCTTATATATTATGTTCTGTTCAACTTTATGGATAATTTCTGTGATGGATTTTTGAGATTATGTAGACAAAACACAACCTTAAATCATTTACTCTTATGATTTTGGAGATGTTAATTTAGTCTGGCATTCCATGTAAGTTATCAGTTATTTTTTTTTAATTAAAGATTTTATTTATTTTGAGTTTTACAATTTTTCCCCTAATCTTACTTCCCTCCCCCCCACAGAAGACAATTTATCAGTCTTTACATTGTTTCCATGGTATACATTGATCCAAATTGAGTGTGATGAGAGAGAAATCATATCCTTAAGGAAGAAACATAAAGTATAAGAGATAGCAAGATCAGACAATAAGATATCAGTAATTTCCCCACCTAAATTCAAGGTAATAAAATAGTCCTTGGTCTTTGTTCAAATGCCACAGTTCTTTCTCTGGATACAAATAATATTCTCCATTGCAGACAGCCCTAAATTGACCCTGATTGTTGCACTGAAGGAATGAGGGAGTCCATAAAGGTAGTATCCGTTTTTTTTTGTTTTGTTTTAGGATTTTGCAAGGTAAATGGGGTTAAGTGGCTTGCCCAAGGCCACACAGCTAGGTAATTATTAAGTGTCTGAGGCCGGATTTGAACCCAGGTACTCCTGACTCCAGGGCTGGTGCTCCATCCATGGCACCACCTAGCCGCCCCAGTATCAGTTATTCTTAAAAAACAAAATGTATGGAAGTTTGTCTTACTTCAATCTCCTGTGCCAAACATAGTTTCTTGCATTTTGCAAGTAACTAGTAAATGTTTAAAAAAAAAACTACAACAAATATCAAAAAGTTATTAGGAGGAAGAATATTTAAAACAAGAGTTTATACAACAAATCATGAAATAATTCAAGACCAAGAAGCTTATAAACAGCTAACTAAAATAAAGGAGTCAAAATCCTTTCTATACAAATAGAAAGCTTTAATTTATTCTTTACTTATACAATATTCAGTAATACACAGGGATCAGTGCTTATAATTTCCTGAAAAAGAATAAGAACTACAGGGTAGAAAAGAAAACCATTACTTTCTTACTACTTGGCTGGGAAAGGTCACACAAGAAAAAGAATTTAAGGGGGGGAAAATCAGAAGGAGGAAGGGAAAGCAGATTTTGTAAAGTTGGAAGAAAAGTAGAATATATCAAGTATAAAGTAAGGAATGAAAATAAAGATAAGGGAGTAGTCAGAAGACTTATGGGCAGAACAAAGAATAATCAGGATAAAGATAAGAGTTGAAATTAATGAAGATCGATATAAAAGTTTTTTGACTTAGAAAATATCTTTTTTTTCCCCACTTGGAAATTTCTTCTGGACAGGCAATTAGGCCATTTGAGGGAGATCATATGGAGTTTTTCTACTCATACCATGGTCAAATAAGATAAAACTATGCATTTTCAAAGTTGTGAAGTACTGGGCTTCTAATTTGCCAATTCACTTTGCCACTATAGAAATAAGCACATTATTAGGAGTTTTTTTTAGTATGAGAAAAGTTAACAGGTTAAACGAAATGTGATAAAGGGAGAAAAAAGATCATATAGCAAAAGAAAAATAAAATATTTTAATTACCTTCTCTTTCTGTATCCATTTGTGAGACAACTTTCCCTTTTCCTGCTTTATTCTTTGCTGGTCCTGTGCTTAAGCCACCCACATTATGCCCTTTTATAAGTCCATTATGTTCATTTGTAGGAGAAGGACATTTCTGAGGTGATGATGGTGGGCTACTCAATTTATCTTTTTGTGATCCCTGTCGATCTTTTAATTTCTTCTGTAAACGCTCATAAGTTTTACTAGATCTTTCATCTCTAAAGTTAGATCTACCATGTGTAGAGAGTGAATCTTGAAACAAGAAATAAAAAAATTTAAAACACATTAAAAATGCTTATGAAAGCATAAAAAATAAGTCACTAAATTTTACCATATACCTAAAAGACATGTGAATAAAAACCATATCACTACAACTATAATGATAAAAAGGAATTCAAAGAGCTATTTTAGAAATAAAATCAACAGAATTCACATATGATTGGTTGTAGAAGATGAGAAAGAGAAAAGAAACAAATGATTCGGAAAGTTCAAGTCTGGGTAACAGTTATTTTGTTCAATCACAAGGAAAAAAGGGGGGGGCTGAAGATTACTTATCTTTCTAAATAGCACTGTAGTATAACAATATAAATGTAACTTGGAAGCATATAAACTCCTTAAGGTCAATTTCTTCCTTGCTTGCCCATTGCCTAAATGCTTTGTTGAATTAGAATTGGGTATTTCATCATAAAGGACTTTTACTTCTTTTTTATGAATTAAAAATGAACAGTCTAGCAGTCTTCAAGGCTATCCCTCTAATTCTACATGCAGAACAGTGAGCCCAAGGTGACATGGACAATGGCAAAAATGGAATTTGAACCCAGATCCTTGGAATTCAAATATACATCATAACTTTCATCCTTTATCTATCTTAATCACATCTTTATACCTCCTTGAATGGAAAGTTGTCAGCATCCTCATGGTGCTAGAAATAGTGAAAATAATTAAGATAGATAACAGCACTTTCACAATTACAAAATGCTTTATATATCATATTCAATATACACTTAGTAATGAATTGTTGTAGTTACAATGATTTCCAGTTGAAGATAAGAAAGAAATGGCATGGGTATTCATCAATGAGAGAATTTTCTTTTTTTAAAGGAGCTTAACTTTCAAATATATACTTACCTAGATCTCCATATACCTGTGAAGGATGATATTGTGGTATATACTGTGTTGCTATATCTCCAGTTCCTGAAACTGGTGAGTACATATGACGAGGTGGAGGAGGCATCATGGCTGGAAGAGGAATGAAGCCAGGAAGAGGAGGATGGGGAGGCCTGTGTATCACTGTATGACCACCAGGGTGAAACTCAGGTGCCTGGGGAACCACAACAACCCTTCGAACACCATTGTCTTCAATAACCTGTTAAGTCCCAGGAAAAGAAAAGGGATGAGCATTAGGTTAAAATTTAATCCTCAAGATTGAATGGTGTTTTTTAAAGTGTGGTTTGGTAGAAAATGAGAACTTCTGAAGAGCTAAAGATTAAAGAAAAATTTCCATCATACTGTCAACAATATCATTTGCTAAATACCAGCACCATGCAATGATTTCATGAGACATCCATCAACAAATAGTAATTAATGGCAAGGCACTATAAGAGGGGCTAAAAAAACAAGGACAAAAGTGAGGCAGTCCCACTGTATGGGAATTTCTATATTTACAGGATGTAAACATTAACATATTAAGAAATTTTTAGAGAAAACAAAGGTTGGACTGAGAAGAGGGAATCAAAAGGACTTCACTCAGGAGATAATTCCTAGGAAGACCTTTAAAGGAAATTAGGGGTTGTAGGAGGCAGTAGTGAGATGACAGAGAATCTCAGTTGTGACAGGCAAGACATGGAACATCATCGGTGAAGAATAGGAAGTAGGACAGTTTGAATAAAGGTAGAATGTGAGAAGAGACTGGATAGACAGGTTGGAACCAAACTAAAAAGAATTTTAAATGGTAATTTTTTTTTAATGTTAGAGGTAAGAGGAAACCACTGTATCTCTGTGAAACTGGGTCAGACATGTGCCAAAGGCTTAGAAAAAGATGATTTTTTAAATCACAAAATTATTAAAAGGATAAAAAGCATCTAATGACCTAAGAATCTATAGGTTAAAAAAATCAGTTCACAAAGGAAAAAGATGGTTTTGAGATCAAAATTTTGACATAAATACATATAATTACAATGAGGAGAAAAAATGAGCAAACTATCTAAGGTAATGGATAGGACTCTTGCACAAGGAACTCATTTAGCTATCAATCCTAGGTGACTAAGCTTTGCAAAGTCCCTGAATAAATAAAACTGTGGTACACAGTAAGAGGATAGGACTAGAATTTAGAAGACCTTGCCCTGACAGTGTCATTAACTAAAAATGAAACTCTGGGCAAGTCATCTCACCTCTCTAAGTTAACTCAGTTCTTCCAAGTATAAAATGAAAACGAGGATCACAAGATTTCTAAGATTCTTCCTAATTCTGATGGTTTATGATTCTACAAATGAGCCCTCTAATTTTCAAATTTAGATTCCTTGATAATAAATTTCTTTTCTGCATCTGCAAGAATAAATAATCAACATGTTTATCTACTTTTTCTCTCCAAAAGCTCTGGGTATAAAATATCACATTAAGTTAACTTTTTTATTTTGCTTTCTTTGGACTTGTTTCAGAAAGTTGAAACTGGACAGATATATGACCTCTAAAAATGAACTACTAAGGGGCAACTAGGTGGCACAGTGGATAGAGCACTCTACTACCTACAAATCAGCAGTATTTGTTTACATGCAATTCCTATAACTGCAAAGACCACATGTGAGTCAATTCTCTAGAACTACTAACTCTTCCTTGCAAATTTTTCTTCTAAACACTATATGTTTGAACTGCAAAACTTGGAACAGTCAAAACCATTTCTATTTTTTTTGCCAGTCCCTTAAATTGACATTTGAGCAGTTTCCTACTGCAATGTGGAACAAATTCAAGACTTCTACATTCTACTTCTTCATCTGATTTTGCCTTTTTTAAAATCTCTCATTTACTCAAATACTCTTTTGTTTAGTCTTCCTATAGCCAAAGTTCTGGAAGGATCATCTTCACTCCCTCAGTGTTCAAAATTACCTTCCCAAGTCAATTATGAGAAGTTTCAATGGTTTACTCTTTGCTCAATTTGAATGAGAAGAACTTCCATGGCTCTTCTTCATCCATCTGAGTTACCTTTACCTTTTACTCCTTAAAAGGTATATGAGAAATAGTTCTGCTGTACTTTTTGCATCTTAAGAGCAGCTCCATTTAAATGAAGCCATATGGAATCTATCCTAGACAATGTGAAAACATTTTTTAAGGGAACAAGGCAAGGTATGTGATAGTGATTTAAAAAAAAATATTTGGCATTTAAAAAAATAAACAAACCTAAATTCATTTATATTATAATATGTCTCTCCTAATATCTCCTTACTTACAAATGAATTACAACAGAAAATAAAGCCCTCATAATATGCACACATAACCCATCAAAACAAATGCCCCTAAGGCATCAGCTCATCACCCCTCTGGCAGGAACAATCTATTCTTTTAAGTCAACTTAACATGATGATCAAAACATTTGTGTTGTAGCTATGTGCTATGGCCAACTCAAACCTACATATGCTTCTTAATGTGAATTTTTAAAAGAATTAGAATACGGGAAAAGCACACTAGGTATATATATTTTTAAAGCTGCCATTTTTGGTTAATTATGTTTTCTTCAGAATTTTCTCCTGGAAGTTTCTTGGCCAATAATAATTGTGAACTTACTTTCCATGTATAGTGTTATCTTGAATCTAAATTAAGGGGTGAATTTTTTAGGAAGCATGAACTTCCTGGAGACTTTTGGCATGCATTGTATTATTAGGAATATAACCACAAAATCACATATTGAATTCAGCTGTCTTATGTGAAATATAAACTGAAAGTTGTTTCTTGCTAATAAGTGAGATCATTTCAAACTGCATAGTGTGCACGCAAGAAAATGATATTTGAGTACAGAGAGTAAAGTGGTATTTACAGGCAAAGTCCACTAAGGTGATTTTCATAGGAATTTCAGTTTGGTCAGCTAGACAAGACAGAAGATAAGAGTATAACACACATTGACAAATTTTATAACCTATTACATATACATCAAAATATTCATAGTAGTACCTACCACTGGCAAAGAAATATAAACCATACAGGTGCTCCTTCATAAAGGAATGACTATAAAACTACAGACTATTAATATAAAGAGAAGGCAGTGGCCAGTTATTCATTAAGTGCTTTCTACGTTCCAGGTCCTGGTACATGCTGTGGTACATGCAGCACAGCAGAAAATGATGAATATGAAGACATCAGAGAAAGACAGGAATATTTCTAGGAATTAAGACTAAATAAAAAAGACAATATACTAAATGAAAAGATAACTATAAGAAAGATAAAACTCTGAGTAATTGGAAAATAATAAAAACAATCAAGGTCCCCTGGGAATAGCTAATACAACAAATATGCTTCTTTCCGCAAAAGAGGTATAACACTTTTACCAACTTTTTTTGTTCTTGTAGAGATGGTTGAAGTTCCACAAATGACTGTGACAAAAAAAAAATGGCTTCAAATAAAACTTTTTTCCCCTTTCAAATGCTCAAATTTATATTATCCCAAAGCTGGACCCAGAATTTTACAATTTTGCTCAATTATCATCCTGCCTTTAAGTAAAACCTTTTACTTTCAAAATTCCTTTTAAGATCAGTACCCAAAGGAGATAAAACAATTAGTCAATAAGTGGTTATTAAGTACCTATTAGTGGATAAAGCACTGGCCCTGGAGTCAGGAGTACCTGGGTTCAAATTCAGTCTCAGACACTTAATAATTACCTAGCTGTGTGGCCTTGGGCAAGCCACTTAATCCCATTTGCCTTGCAAAAACCTAAAAAAAAAATACCTATCATATGCCTAGGGATATAAAGATATAAAGATAAAAATTAAATAGCTGCTGCCTTGAAAGAACTTACTTTCTATAGGGAGTAACAATTTGCAAACATTGAAGTAAACAAAGATATGGTAATTTAGGGTGGGAAAAGCTGAGGGTTCAGGAATGACTTGATGTAGAAAGTTGTTCTTGAGTTTATTTTCTTGAAAGAAAATAAAGATTTTAAAAGGTATAAGTGAGTAAGAAATGTTTGTTAGGCAAGAGGACAGATTCAAAAACAAAAAGAAAGGCAATAGTTAATAAGTCTATTTAGCTATAACATGATAGGGAGTGGTAGCCATTAAGTCTGAAAAGATAAAAGAGATGTATTTGATCCTAGAGACAACAGGGAAATGAATTTTTTGAGAAGCATCCCACTGGTACTCTGGAGGACTGATTGGGAAGAAAAAGACTGGAAGCAGGGAGGCTATTAAGAAGTTGCTGTTGGGGGGCAGCTAGGTGGCACAATTAATAGAGCTCTAGCCCTGGAGTCAGGAGGATCTGAGTTCAAATTTGACCTCAGACACTTGGGCAAGTCACGGTACCCCCACTGTCTTGCAAAAACCAAAAAAAAAAAAAAAAAAAAGTTGCTGTAATAGTCCAGGCTAGAGATGATAAGGGTCAAAATTATTATCATGTGAGTGTGGAAAAAGGGGATATATGGTTGCAATGTAGGATCTCAATCATTTTCAGTTGTGTTCCAGGTTTAGATAATGAGTTGGTCTTTCTTTTAGTTAACCACAATCCTACTGGTCCCCTTAATTCTGTTTTTTCCAGTTACCCAGTTACCACTAGAGGCTGTTTTGTACTTTTTTTTTTTTTGTGCTTTTGAGTTTTTCTTCTCTTTTCTTTCTTTTTGTCTTTTTTTTTTTTGGCAAAGCAATGGGGTTAAGTGTCACACACCTAGGTAATTATCAAGGTCATATTTGAACTCAGGTATTCCTGATTCCAGAGCCCAGTTTTCTATCCACTGCACTTTAAGTTTTTAATTTTCAATTTTTAAAACAGTATTTTATTTTTTTCTAATTACATGTGAAGACAAATTTTAATAGTCTTCAATTTTTTACAAGTAATTAGAAAAAAATACTGTTCAGAAAAATTAAAAACAAAAACTCAAAAAAAGAAAATGTTGCTTGTTACTGTGTACAATACCTTTTAAAATCCTTATTTTCTTAGCATTAGTTCATATAAGTCTCCAGATTTTTCTGAGAGTATCTTGTTTGTCAATTCTTATATTACAATAACACACCATCACAATAATGGCCCTAACTGGCTTGTTCAATCATTACTTAATTGATGGGCATCCCCTCAATTTTCAATTCTTTGTCAATACAAAAAGAGCTGTGATAATTATTTTTGTACAAGCAGGTCCTTCCCTCCCCCTCCTCTTACCCCTTTTATTTATCTCTCTAGAATAGTTAAGGATATTGCTGGATCAACCAGTATACACAATTTGACTGACTTTAGGAAAAAGTTCCAAATTGCTCTCCAGAATGGCTGGATTAGTTCACAGCTCCACCAATAGTGCTTTAGTATCCCAATTTTTTCACATATTCTTCAACATTTTTCATTTCCTTTTCTGTCATATTTGTCAATTTGATAGGTGTGATGGTGTCTCAGAGTTGTTTTAATTTTTATTTTTCTAATCTACAGTGATCTGGAGTATTTTTTTTTTTTAGGTTTATGCAAGGCAAATGGGGTCAAGTGGCTTGCCCAAGGCCACACAGCTGAAGTATTCTTCGTATGACTATAGATGGCCTTAATTTCTTCCAATAAAAACTAGAGGTTTGTTTCTTTAAATCATTCCTACTCTCACCAATTTTCAACCTTTCAGTCTCTTATTACCAATAGGAATATTCAAATCCCTTTTATCAGGGGGCAGCTAGGTGGTGCAATAGATAGAGCACTGGCCCTGGAGTCAGGAGGACCTGAGTTCAAATCCAACCTCAGACACTTAACAATTTCCTAGTTGTGAGATCTTGGGCAAGACCCTTAATCCCACTGCCTTGTAACCCCCCCCCCCAAATTCCCCCTTTATCTTAGAAAAAAAGAATAAGACAATCCCTCAAAATTTAAACTTACTTTGCCTCCAAATTATTATCCTCTATATTTCTTCCCCCTTTCATATTAAGCTAGATAACGTACTCTAAAAATCATATATCTTTCCAATTCAATGTGCTTGTCTTACTGTAGAAATGCTATGTTACTTTAAAACAAATACTTAAAAAAACTTATTAGTAGGAAAAGAGAACAAATCAGTTGTCTATCAATTATTACAAGGAGTCAAAAAAAATAGCACTGTGTTCCTTAAGATTTCAGAGTTCCTTCTGATCAGAATGAGCAAAATATGATCATTCTTGATAACCACATTTAGCTTTTTCATAACAAAATAGACTAATTTAGGAAAAATTCATAACATTTTAAAAATCATATATCCATATTCAATGAATCAACATTTTAAGAATATTTAGTCTTTCCTACAACATGTTAAATAAAAGTAAAAAATCATCTAGCATGAAAAGCAAATTTCAGAATTGATGCATTTATAACAACTGGGAACAAAGGTTAACAGTTTTTATTAAAGTAATACTTATTAAATGAATGATTGGGATCCAGAGCTCAACTATATATTGTCAAAAATTATAAAGCAATCAGTTCAGAGTAGGAAGGAACTTTAGAGGTCAAGCAGTCCAAAATGAGGTTCAGTGATAGTAAGTGACCTACCCCATTTCAAAAGTCCAAAGTTAAAGCAAAAGGGTGTGTGTGTGTGTGTGTGTGTGTGTGTAGAAATGCAATATCCATACCTGTGGAGCATATCCAGGAGGCACATAAATAGGAGGCACTGAACCATTTGGGGACATCATTGGAACCTGAGCAGGACCTATATGGGTTACAAAAAGCATAATTCAATATTACATTTTTAAATAAATCAAAGTCTTATATACTTTAAAGAACATTTAACATTAGTTATATGAAAATAAAAAGAAAGCATCTAACTAGTAGAACAGCTAAAATCCAAAAAAGAGGAATTCAAATAATTCTTATGAATAACTCATCAAAGAAGTAACTCTGGAAAGTGATTAAGCAGTGAATTGCTTTTCTCTGGAGGAACCTTTACCTTAACTGTCTATATAAAATGAGTTAGATGAGAAAAAATTAGCAAAAATGGAAGCAGAATGAAATCCAAAAATGTAGCAGGACTGTTTTAATCTATAGAACATCAAATCATTCTGGAACCCTCTTTATGTATTTCAGGATCAGAAGGTAGTGAGAAATTCTGTGTGATCTTTCTAAAGGTTCTGGGTGACCTTTTCATAGAAGAGATAATAATTAATGTCTTTATTTTTTGCTCAAAATCTTTTATACCTAAAAATAAACTAAAGAAAAAATAATCAAGTCAAATAATTCTTTTATTTTACTTGATTTTACAGTGGTTTATACTTTCTGATATGCTTCTTAAATATTTTACCTTTTTGGTATAATACCCATCCTAGATTAAAGCTTTGTCATGAGGTTGGGGCTTGCATAGCTTAATAAAACTATGAGTTTTAGTTCAAATCCTGCCTCAGAGACTTAATAATTACCTAGCTGTGTGGCCTTGGGCAAGCCACTTAACCCCATTGCCTTGCAAACAAACAAACAAACAACCTAAAAAAAAAAAGGATTGTCATCACCTTATTTAATTTATATGCTGAGTATATCATGAGAAATGCCTGACTGGATGAATCAAAAGCTGGAAATAAGGTTGCTGGGAAAAGTATCATTCTGATGGCAGAAAGTGAAAATGAATTAAGAAGCCTCTTGATGAGGGTAAAAGCTGATTTGAAGCTTAACAGAAAACAAATTAAGATTTTGGCAACTGATTCCATCCCTTCCTGGCACAAAGGGAGAGAAGAAATGAAAGCTGTATCAGATTTTATATTCTTGGGCTCAAAAATCACTGCAGATGGCGACTACAGCCATTAAAATAAAAGATGCTTGCTCCCTGGAAGTAAAACTATGGCAAATCTGGACAGCATACTAAACAGCAAAGACATCTTGCCAGAAAGTCTGTATAATCAAAGCTATGGTTTTTCCAATAGCAATGAATGACTATGTGAGAGAGGACTATAAGGAAAGCTGAGAAACAGAGTCAAAATTTTAGAATCTGTGGTGCTGGAGAAGTCTTTTGAAAGTTCCTTGAAAAGCAAGGAGGTCAAATCAGTTAAAAGAAATTAATATAGGTTATTTACTGGACACAAATACTTCATGAAGGTTAAAATATTTTAGTCATATAATAAGACAGGAATCACTAGAAAAGAACCCTACTACTGGGAAAGAGTGAAGGCAAAAGGAAAAGAGGATGGCAGAGAATGAGATGGATAGGTAACAATGAACACGAAGCTGGACAGATTTCAAGAGATAGAGGAGGACAGGAGGGTCTGGTGTGCTTTGGTACATAGGGTCATGAAGAGTTGGGTGGCTTCTCTCAAGAAATAACTTAGTCACCTTTTCAGTTTCCTAAATTTCAACTTATTTGAGTAACATTTAGAAAACCTTTTTCAACTTTAAATATACCTGAATTTTTTTTATTATGAACTTAAATATCAGAAAAAATAAGCATTTCTAAATAAAAAATTGAAAACAAAAAGACTGTAGATAAAAATAGAAACCACTTTTTCTTTTATTTTAGAATCGAGATGTAACTTTTAGAACTGTCCTGTTTGGTGACCCCCCCCCCACAACCAGTTTCCTCTGTGAATTTTAAAAAAATACTTAAATGAATCTCTTTACTGATTTTTTGGCGGGGAGTGCAGTGTTATCTTGTCATCTCTAGTGCTATCTTTTCCTTTTCTTCCTCTCAATTGAGGGGGGAAATAAATCCCACAATTCTTTTTTTCCCCCCACAATTCTTTAAGACATATTTTTGCATCAGTGGTTTTTCACAGTGCACTTTAGTTTTCCCTTTCCTTGCTTTGGGTATCAAAATCATAACTTTATTATACTTTGGAAGGGTTCTTTTTCTATTTTTGCCAATAATTTATAAATGAGTTCCTAATTACAATAATTTATAATTTTAATAATTTTTTTGGGGGTAGCTAGATGATGCAGTGGGTAAAGCACTTGTCTGGAAGTCAGGAGGATCTGAGTTCAAATCTAACCTCAGTCATTTTCTAGCTGTGTGACCCTGGACAAATTATACCTGATAGTCTTGCATCCAAAGACCATCTCCAGTTGTACTGATTCATTCTTATCTGGACTCTGGACCCAGATGGCTCTCAAGGAGAAAATGAAGCTTTGACTTAGCACAAGTATCCTTCTCACTCAAATTCAATTCATGTGCATGTCAAGGCATCACCTCCCTGATGCCATGATGTTCGAGAAATGAAGGACAAGCATCAATTACCACCAAAGGTGTATTATCTCGGGGGAGCTAGGTGGTGCAATGGATAGAGCAATGGCACTGGAGTTGGGAGAACCTGAGTTCAAATGTGACCTCAGACACTTAATAATTACACCTAGCTGTGTGACCTTGACTCTTAACACCGCTGTCTTGTAAAAATGCAAAAAATAATTTTTTTAAAAGTCTATTATCTCTAATTTTTCTAAAAATTCTATCTGGGATCCTAACTTCTTTCTGGTTTATCTCTTGGTTAATTTTGCCTAGCTGTAAAAGGTGTACATTGAGGGTCTAATTTTAATTATATCTTAACTTTTAAGTGTGTTTCTTGAAAAATTTTGAATTCTGCTTTCTAACCCACTCTGCTATCCTATTGTTTTGAATGAGTTCATCCTACTTATGTCCAGTGATGACTGTTATGTGCTTAACCTCCATTCTGATTTCTTCATTTCTTTGCCCCTTCACACCCTCTTTTAAAAGGTTTACTTATCAGTACTGACATGTATTCAAAGTAGTCTGTTTCCATTTCATTGTCTTTTCCCTCTATCCTCTTATTCTTTCCAAGTCACAAGATTTTCTTCTTTCTTTTCCTTTAAACTCTACATTAACCCTGTAATTTGATATTAGAGATTTTTGTTTATGATCAGTCATCTATCCTATATTTCCTCTTAACCTTTCTCTTCCTATTTCACTGATTTTAATGTATTTTTATGCCAACATCTCTTCTGTTCCATTTTTCTTTGTCTAGCTGTGATTTAAGTGAAGTTCAGCAAATATCCACTCTTTGTTTTCATGTTTAAATATCCTTCATATCTTATGAATCCCTATTATTTTTCAGTCTCTTTCCCTTTCTCCTCCTTTTCTCCACAGACCATCAATACAAAGCCTAACCACACCCAATTTCTCTGCCTTTTGAAATTTTTTTTAGGATCTCTGACAAGAGTTCTAAAAGGACATTTTCTGTTATGATATAAACTTTTTCTAATTAGTCAAAATGTGTTTACCTTTCTGTGATTCTCTTTATGCTAGTGCTTACATTTCAGTTTCTATTTGTTTCTGGCCTTTACAGCAGGAATATTTGGAAATCCTCCATTTCATTAAAGTTCAATTTCCCTCTATAAGAATATCAGCTTAGCGAGATAAGTGTCAGGTTTTTGTCTTTGGGAATGTTGTATTCAAAGCATTCTGATCCTCAGAAGTAGCAGCTGTCAAATTTTTTTTAGTTTTTTTTGCAAGGCAATGGGAATGGGGTTAAGTGACTTGCCCAAAGTCACACAACACAGTTAAGATAATTATTAAGTGTCTGAGGTTGGATATGAACTCAGGTCCTCCTGGCTCCAGGGCCGGTGCTCTATCCACACAGCTGTTAAATTTTGTATGATCTTGATTGCTGCTCCTCAACTCTAGAACTCTTTTTATTTGGCTACTTTCATTATTTTTGTTAAGAATTTGAATTATATGTCATTATTAGACACTTTCATTTTGGGTTTTCAGGAAGGGTCTTCAGAGCGTAAATTTTTTCAGTGGATGGATTTTTTCACTTTGTCCTCTAGTTTTAATAGCTCTCAGTGGTTTTTATGATTTCTTAAGGTATCAAAAGTTTTGGTGGTAGTAGTGGAAGTGAGAGTAGGGATGGAAGGAGATTTTCAAGTAGTCCTCATATAGTCTTTGGTATCTTCAAAATCAGATGTTTTAATGTTAGTAATGTGCATTTTCTTCTATTCTCTCCCACTTCTACTCCCCATTCATCAGTCTTTTTACTTGTCAATTCTTTCTTGTCATTTCCTTTAACATATTTTTTATCTTTTATTTCATTTTTTCTGAGTTCTCTCACATTGATTTCTTCTAAGGCTCTACTTTGGACTTTTTGAGGAATTACTCATTCTTTCCTAGTTTTCCCTATTAGACTTCTCTGAGTTCAAGGTCTTTCTTCACTGTATTCAATATTTTCTTCTATTTCTTCAGCATAAATTTCTGGATTGAGTTTTGTGTCGAGACTCTGCTTCCTTCTATACTGCTGGTTAGTACAGGCAGGCCCTGCATGACCTAGGAGTTATCTCTGTCCCATTCTAAGAGACTGTCAGGCCCTGCCCAAATGTTGCTGACTATTCTGTTAACAGGCTTCCTTGTAAGACATGAGGCACTTTACCTCTGAAATGCTATTCTTGCCCTCTCTCCTGGTTGTGGCTCCTCTGTAACTTCGACATGGGTTACTTGTCCAAGCTTTGGTTTGGTTTTGTCTTCTGTTTGGCTATGTCTTGTGTAGAAAGTCTGGGACAGATGGTACTTACACTGCTCAGAGCCTGGTGAGAACTGCCTGTTTGGGTGTTTCTCCTTCTACCAAACTCGGGCTTGCTTCAGTTTACCCAGGATTCTGGCAATTGCTTTTTTTCCCCCACTGCCCAAGGCTGGAAGAGTTATTGTTTCCCTTTGGGTTTCTGTTTTCTAAGTTTCTGTGGGACATCTGGGATCCTCTAACTCTAAACATCTCCCATCATAACATAATTCTCTGTAAGTTTACACTAAAATTTTCTCTCAATCTTTTACATTCATTAAAAACAATTTTAAGAGTCTAATATTTATTAGGCATTATGCTTATGTGCTGAAGATATGAAGAAACAAAAGAAAAACTCATCTCTCCTCAAGAAACTATCATGGAGAATCTATATACAGATCAAATTCCTAAAGATTAGATGGGAGTGTGTTAAGAGATGGAAGGGATTAGGAAAGGTTTTGTGTACAGAGAGTCTGACCTAAGAGGCAGAGATGAGAAGGAAGAATATTTTAGATATGGTAGACAGTTTATGCAGTGACATTAAAAGAAAAAACGAAATGCAGTGTAAGGAAGACAGGTAAGTAGGCAAGTTCTCAATGGGGAGAAACAGTTTTAATCTAGTAGTAAGATCAGGAAATAAAGACAATTGGGGGGGGGAGGGAAGTTACTGAGATATTGCCCACAGGGAAATGGTGAAAAAGGGAGGAGAGATATAAGATGGTGGTTTGAGGGACTAGCACTGTCCAAATGAAGTTCTTTTAAGGATGAAAAAGAACTGGATATGTATGTGGGTGGCAGGTAAGGAACCAGTCAGCTGGTAAGCACTTCTATATGCCAGGCTTTTCCCTAAGCAGTAGTTATATGGAGAAAGGCAGAAGATAGCCCTTGTTCTCAGGAAGCTCACAACTTAATGGGGGAAAAAAAATCAATGGATAAAGACAGAGTGAAGATGACTGCCAAGGCAATCAACTATATAGGAAAGAGAGGATGGGATCAAAAATAAAAATGGAGGGATTGGCTTTGACAAGAAGAGAGAAACAAAGGAAGAAAAATGTAGAAAATAGGGAAATTAAGATAGAGGACTGAGGAAGAGAAGCATTAATTCAAAATAGAAATCTTCAGTTACAAGTAAGAGGCAAGTTCCTCCGTGGGGACAGAGTGATGGTTGTAGTGGAAGTTGGTGGTGGAGACAATGAAGACAGGAAAGAAGGCTTAGAACTTACACTGCATAATTAGAACATATTATAATATTACTTTAATTATTTTGCTTAAAAGAACTCTTTCCTTTTGGGAGGAGACAATGAAGCAAAGTGAGGAACACAGCAAAAGTTTAATGAGAAAAAATAAAGTGAACTTGGCATACTAATGAAAATTATTCTGCAAAGAAGTTTGTTTTGAATGTTTGCTCTGGAAATGTTCCTGTTATGAGCAGTTGCTTAATCATCAGTTCCTATACTGGAACAATTGTGTTCTTGGGCTGGTGGAGCAATTATAGGGGTGGGGGTGGAGGAAAGAGTAATAAAAAATATTATTGAGGGATGGGAGGTGAAAGAGTACTGAAAGTATGAGGTATTTTTAGGACTTCCCAGGTATGCTTGATCAGGGTAGCAGTTGGTATTCAGACCCTGACCTCAAGTCTTAGCTCCAGGAAGTACTCCAAAACATTTTTTTTTTTTTTACAACTGCAGATTAGGCCATAGGTTAGATTCTTTGGCTTTACCTTAAGGATAATTATATTGAATCTGAAGACAACTAGATGAAGTGATTAGAATACCTGCCCTGGAGTCAGGAGGACTGAGTTAAAATCTTGCTCCAGAGGCTTATCAGCTGTGTGCTTTTGAATTTTGAAAACCATACTCTTGAAAACATAAAGAACCCTTAATTCTGTTATTTCCTCTACTAACAACATAGAAACTGTGATAGTCTCTTAGGTCCAAATAAAAATTACTCATCATTAAATTCATTTTTCATCTCATTACAAAAAAGGCTCATTCACCTCTTTTTTTTTTAAAGGTTTTTACAAGGCAATGGGGTTAAGTGACTTGCCCAAGGACACACAGCTAGGTAATTAAGTGTCAGAGGTCAAATTTGAACTCAGGTCCTCTTGACTCCAGGGCCGGTTGCTCTATCCCCTACATCACCTAGCTGCCCCACATTCACCTCTTTTACAGCTATTTTAATTTTTATAAAAATGCTTTCTTGACAACCAATCTGTGAAGTACATAGTTTAGGTAACATAATCCAAATTTCTGATAGAAAAGTGAAGTGATTTTGTATAATCACATAACTGGTAAATGTTAGAAGACCTGAAACTTGGACCAAGATTATTTGACTGATTTTGTCCTGGGCAAATTCAATGTATCTTTTAGCAACTCTTAACTAGGAATCAAGACAATGTCATTTCTATACTAAAGTTGATTGTTGATTGTTTCTATTTAATTGATATAATTAAAATGATAAGACTTCAAAAGAAGGCTATATCACATTTTGTAGAGGATGTCTAACAATATATTTGTCTTTTAATGAAATCTGGAAGCACAGATATCAATTTGTATATCTTAAAATGGTTCAAAGTAAGAATAATCTCATTTTGGATATTTCATGAAACTCGAAATTAAGATTTAAGTCAAGTAATTGGTTCAGTTATATTAAATTACTTTTCTAAATGTAATCTATTAACTTCTCTCCATATGGTAACCATGCCATCCAACACTGAATAACTTGTGATCTAAACAGAATAAGAAGTTATGAAAGCTTTGAGAAAGTTTTACTCAAGTTCTCCAACTGCAGATCATTAACTGTAGTTAATATTTAGAATATTAATCTGCACTAACATTTAACACATTATATATAAAAAATTATATAAAATGACTTAAAATTATTTCATGGCAGTAGATTTGTGTGCAAAAAAAGGCATTTAATTGTTTTGGGGAATTACCTTTGTTTAAACAATTTTACAAACACACATATCTTGCTTTAAAACTTTAAAGAACTATGTAAATGTTACCAATTATAAATTTCTGGCTTAAGAAGAAATTAAAAATGCAAAACAAACAAAAACAACCCTATCCCATACTGAGAAAATTAAAAATCTGCTGTAAACCAGCACACAGAATCTGTAAATAGAACACACCTGTCCTAAAAAGAAATTTTAATAATATGAATTTTGCTTAGCAGTTTCTCATTTGCTTACAACAGAATTGATTTGAAATCATACAACTGGCAGTTACTTTGGAAAACATTTAAAATCATACTTATAAACAGCACTTCATCATATGAGAAGTCATTTTTTTCAATTGATTGTCTTTTAAATAAAACGTTCTCAATTTGATTTTCCAAAAAGACTTAAAATACATTAACACCTTAAAGATACCACAAAAGGCTTAAATTAACATGCTTTTCATTAAGTATTCTTTTAAAATTTCTTTTTGCTTTTCTTCTTTTAAATTTAAGAAGGCTAAACAAAACAATGAATTTCTGTAATTTTAAATGCCCGAAGCGCAACTGGGCTGCTAAAGTTCCACCTAAAGAAGGTTTTCATAATGGCCTCCAAAAATAGCCTGTATCAAATTTTCCCTGTTAACTTAAAGTACCCCGAAATAACAACAACAAAACACCCAGAACACATACAAAAGCAAGTACTCGAAAGAGAATATTCTGTGCAATGTGAAAAAAAAAACCCTTCGAACTAAATATAGATACATGTGTATATACACATATATATACAGGTATAATCCTAGCAATTTTAACTATTTTCTATGCTATTTAAACAAAGCCAGAACGTTCTCAAAACCGCAAATCTTACCACTCATTTTGTTTTTACAGAAGCCGCAGAGGAGAAGAGAACCCAGCAAGACAACGTCGTACACGTTATCTGCTTTAATTGGAGGATGGTTTTGTTTTTTGCAAGGTTGTAGGAGGAAAAGCTCCTTTGACCGAGTCACATGATCCTATCATGTGACCGGTGAAAAAGGAGAAAAAAAGCAAGCCTTCCTGTTCAACAGTTTCCTTTACTATTGGCCACAGAAAAGTAATTTTTTCAAGCAGTGCATTGTAGTTTGCTTTGAGGAAATTCTACCTTAAATAATGCCTTATTAGTAAATTCAAAAGTCTGTAAAATTAAATTATAAGAATATAATTTAGTATTTGAAAAAAGAAAAGTTTCTTTTTAACCATTTTCCCATGACACTGTCTCAGTAATTGTCTTCTATAACATGCACTATTTCATTTGGTTAGCATAGTTTTCGTTTAAAATCCTGTGACATTCATTTAGTATTTTTGCAATTAAAAAAAGATCAAATAAAAGTTAATTTTCAATGGGCTATTTTTAACTTTTAAAACTGCTCTTAATGAATGCACACAACACACAAAACACGGAAATGCTATTTGTCAGCTTATTCTCTAGAGGAATAAATATATGGTGACAGGTTACTTTTAATACTCATAATTTTATACTAACATACTTTATGTGTAGATATGCCACTTTTGTGTAGAATTACTTTTTGTGATTCAGTTTTCCAAGTCCCCCTCACTTTGACATAAACTTTCTCAATTGTTAAATGCTTTAAAAATTTTTTTTGGTAGATTTATTATAGCTAATATAAGGAAATATCTCTATGGCAGATAATAACATTCAACCAGATTTAGGAAGGAAATCTGCATTGTTCATACTATTTCTCATGACTATCAGAGAAAACTGTCAAGCCACACAGGAATGATCTGCCAAGTAATTGTTTTAGTTTCTGGTTACTCATGGAAGACTGATCATAGAAGGGAAAGGAGGGATTAAGGAAAGACCAATATATGAAGAAACAATAGAATGATTTTGTTTTAGTTTTCTCTAGTCTCTTTCCATGATTAGGATCACAGTCTCCTGAATCAAAAGGCTCTTGTCAATTTTTTCTTTTTTTCCCCTCTTTGTTTTGTATCACAAGGATTCAGTATATCTTTCACAAAGGAAAAGTTTTAATTAATTATCTGACGGGTCATACAATTCCCTGTATACAGAAAACTGGGTTCAAAAAGAATAATTAAGGCACTATCGTTTTTGAAACAAAAGTGTCAAAAAATAAGTACTTATTGTCTGCCTAACATTCATTTAAAAAAATTATTCATTAGGTGTTTATTAGATGCAAACAACTAAGATACACAATGAAAAACACAGAGAAATAAGACATGGAAGGAATTATGTTCATGTTTTTTGGCAAGAGAAGAGGAGTTGGAGGATGAAGAGAAATGATCAAATTGGTGAATTCTGTTTACTGCTTTAACATATACATGTAAATTAATACACTTTTGTATGCTAATACATGTATATATTAAAGGAGTAAACAAAAGATTATATATAGGTAGTTATAATAATTTCTTCTGGAGTCTACTGTTCTTATTTTAAAATCAGAGCAACTTGAAATTAGTAGCAAAAGGAAGGTTTGGAATAGTTGTGAATTTTCTTTTTTGTGCTTCCTCACCCTTTATTAGCATTAGATTAGAAAAATTCTACAATCATATTTTAGATTTACAACCATAGTTTAGACTTCTCCATTATATACAAAGTATGAATACATTAAAAACATTATGTAGAATAACTTGATAGAGTGAATCTGATCTTATAATAATTTTTCAGGTTTAAACTGAATTGCTTACTGATTGAAAATTTTGAAACATGAGACATATTCAACCAGTTATCTCTGTATAAAAAAAGATATTTTCCCCTTTATTTTTGCAGTCTGGTTAGAAAACTGCAGAGTCTACAATATTAATATATATATGGAGGCTGCAGGTCATGCACACTGCTATTTTTAGTAAAATAACGATGAATCATTCTTGCTTTGTTATTCTAGTAGGAAAGAGTGGGGGGGTGGTTCACTGCAGCATTTTAGGTTAATTATGTCTCTGTAACTGAACCCTCACATTGGCAAATGATGTGAATCAAAGACGTAAGCCCCAGTAGATGAAAAATTAAGGCCACAGTAGCAGAAACAAGAGTACCAAATGACGTAGTAACACATTAATCAAACATTGTCATATGACAAGAAAATCAAAAATCCTGACTTAAGACTTCCAGAATTTTATTTTAGGCTTAGCAAATAAGATAACAAAAGCCTATAATTTTAAAAACTGTTTGGAAAGTAATTATCTATTAAAAATATTACAAATAGCTGCAAATGAAGATAATCATAGCAAAAAAATCAATAAAATATGGCATAAAAATTTCCTCGTATGTAAAATAAAGGGATTGGTCTAGAATAATCTTTTAAATCCTTCTAGTTAAATGTCAAAATACTAAAATCTAATGAAAATAAGTTTAAATACTGGAAAATTCATGTCCATTTTGCATCAAGAAAGGGGAATTTGGCTTTAAAGGTTATTATGTAAATAATATTCATTTATCATATTATCCACTGCAAAACAGACATGGAAGGATATGACTATTTTCAAAATACATCCATCACTGGAATTCACTTGAGCTACCCAAATGTACCAGTAATATCACCCTTTTCCTTGGTATACCAAATCAGCAACAATCCTTTCAGTTACTGATATTTTTCTCTAAAATCTGGAAATTTGCCTGAGAGCATAGATGCAGGGCATAAGATTTATTGACCCTCTGAGACCTTAGTAACTTCTCAATTTCATACTATAGCTAACACAGTATCACAATGACCCCAGGCAGCATTCATTCAAGAAGGTAAAGTTCTCTAGGTTATCTTAATGGTGAATTGCATATAGCTGCCTTCAACAAGTAACAAAAGACTCTCATTTTAATTTGAAAGAAATATTTGAAAAAGAGTAAAACTAGTTAGAAAGTCCCACACTTAGCTCCAAACAATATTAGCCTGTAAAACAATGGTCTTCATATACAGAAATATCAACATTATATAATAATGCATAATAAGCAAACCCTCCTATGATGCTAGGTTCTTTAGTTTGACATACTGGCTTTTACTTCCATACCATCAAAAACATTCTGAATTTTTTTACTTATCTATATTAACATGGAATTAAATACCTGTGATTCAATAAGGTTTTGTCTAAAGTTACAAAATCCTGGATCAAATAAATAACATTAAACAGAACAGAAAAATTTTTCATATGGTGGAGGTCAGCTAAAATTATAAGAAAAAGTCACAGCTATCTAATTTGAATTAATTTTTCTAGTCATTTTATTATATTCAATTTTTCAAAGACAGATGACTGGACAGTCTAATTTGCCTCCAATTTATGTTTTTAAGTCAGCTGACATGATTAAAGAACATTTTAAATTTGATGATATATTGCATTTCAATAAGATGAATATTAAGCAATCAAATATTGATAGAATCATGTAAGATCAAGAGTCGATTTATTTGGAGCTAGAAGAGAACTCAATCTCTTCATTTTACAGATTAAAAAAAATTGAGACCCAGAGAGTTGAATAAAGCAGAAAACATTTGTAAATAGAGAATCTATCATTCTGATTCAAATTCACTTTGTAAAACCATGTCACTGTATTAGAGAGATCATAAAAATTTGCTATAGCCTATTTATAAATCACTAGTTTTTAATCACACATTATTCAAGAGTTGAAAAGCTATACTTACTCCATCTGATGCAGGATATTATATTAACACAATGAATTGGCATATTTATCAGTACAGATTAAGATGTAACATCAGTACATCCTAAACATGGAATAATATCTTATGGGTTTTTTTTTTTTGCCACCTTCTACAAGACGTTTTCAATACCAAAACTTCTACTCACCTTTTCTATCCCTTTTAAAGACTGGCTAATATCAAGTAATCTATATAACTATACAGATAAATAATATCGTGTTAGCCCATCAATTCTTTTTTTTAAATCAATTTTTAGTATCCTTATAAAGAAGCTCTAAATTCTACTTATTTTCATCAGTCAGAAGAATATTACCAACAACCAGGGTGATCAGCACCAGTTTCTTCATAGAAAGTTCTATGCTGGTCTCAGTGGCCCCAAAGTAGGAAAACTATTCTTTCTGGTATAGATGAATTACTTTTTCACCCTCATAGTAATGTTTTAAATTGTACTTCTGTCTCTTCAGAGACCTCTGAGGCTCATGGGTTCAAATGGCAGAATAGAGAAAAAGAGGCCTAATCCATTCCCCTATTCCTTCTTTCCAATTTCCCATTCTATTAAGAGCACCACCATTGCCTCATTTACCCAGGCTTGAATTCTGGGTTTCTTCATGGACTCCTCTCCATAACACTCATTTCACATATCTAATCTGCTGCCATGTCTTGTATTCATTTTTCATTTTATTCTCTCTCAGAGCTGCTACACTGGTGCAGGTCTCATTACCTGATACTTTAGACTATTTTAATAGTTAGATATAGCAATATCAGAAGAAAAACATCACAAAGATAGACCTTTGATTTAAGTGAGAGGATTTGTGATTGTTGAAAATGATATTTGATTCTTGAAATACAATCTGGACCATTCTTATAATCTTATCCAATTCTGGAAGAGAGACTGACCAGCTCAATGGGCGGTCCATCAAAATGCAAATCAAAGTCAGAAAGCCAGCTATTCTATGCTACATCTTTTTAAAGTTTATTTTGTTTCTAAGAAGGAGTTTTAATAATAACTAAGCCTGGTCCAGAAGAAGGGTAGAAATATAAAGGCGATATGAAAATAAAAATGTCAATACAATTTGTATTTTTTAAAGATAGTTTTAGTGAAAGGAAAATAAAAATCACTGGATACAAAACAATTTCTCCAATGAATAACCTATTCCCAAAAGGCACAGCCACAGAAGCAGTAGATCTCAGTCACAACCTGAATATGAAAGTTCCTCTTACCCTAAATTTATTACAATCATTTTCAGTTATACTGTTTCCCCAGTCCCTATCCTCCCATTGTACTCTGAAGGAAAAATAGTTAAGGAAAACTGTCCTCTGATTCAAACCTATTTTGCTACATTTCATAACCGAGATCTCTTTCCTTTTTGCCATAGAGTATCTTGTGAAGCTCCAATTCAATAAATATTTATTAAGTGCCTATGTGAAAGGGAATTGAGGGAATTAGAGGAGTAAATGGTTAAATGTGGTTCATTCAATTCCCATATTTTACTTGTCACATGTACCAGGCAATGTATTAAAAACAGGGCTGTCCAAAATGTGGCTCACAGGCTGTACGCAGCCCACAGGGCAATTTTATGTGACCCCTGTGGGTTTACTAAATGCTTTAGTAAACAAAGTTGAGCTACTCCAGAGCTCTCACTAAAATGGTAAATCAAAATATGTTGTCTATTGTTTCAATAAAAACTTTTAAATGCTGTACAGCCTTGTACTAAAGCATTGGAGATATAATTAGTAAAAAAGAGAGTCTATATTGGGCGAGTTAATATGGATATCCTGTTTCATTCTCTGTTCTTTGGAACCAAGATGCTTGTCTTTTGTCTTTTTATCTACTTGTTTTTTTTTTTTCTCTTAGGCTTGTTAGGTCAAACTCTTTTGAGTGGTTTTGAATCTTAGTTAACAGTCTACATAATATTCTTGGGATTTGATACATTCAGTACAATACTATCTGCAAACATGAATATCTGGAAGAACATTCCTGTAGGGTTGTTGAGGACCAGCCCCTAGGAGTAATTATATAAGATGTCCCAGGAACCAAGGACAAGCATGTATTCTTGCTCATTAAACTGATTGGTTGGTTCCCTAATGAACCCTGACCTAAACATCTGTGGAGCTAGAAGTGTATGGGAAACTTTCTGATAAGGAAGTCCACAGACCTCAAAGGATAAATATGGTAAATTTAACCAAGGGAAAGTCAAACAGCTGGGTTCCATCTGACTTGTCATGCCTGAGATAAGTTTTGTTATAGGAGTCTGGATATTCAACAATAAAGTTAAGGGATGGTTTTCATGACATTAAGTGTTGGTGGCTTTCATGACATTTTTGTCACCTCTCTTCAACCTGGTTCTCATCAATATTCAGAGGCGCACCCTGGAGGGGAATTAGTCTTGAAGGGAAAGACACTGGACATCCTTCAGGTCACAGAACATGCTACAAGACAGTAGGTAAAGGGAATATTTTCTTTTTCACCAGTATTAAACAGAAAGCATTAATATGGGACAGGGACAATCTAAGGACAGAAGACATTATTTGAGAGTGTTAAAGCAGATAGTCAAAGAAAGAGGCTTGTTAAGAACAACAAAACAACTGGAAGAATTTGTTGAATGTGTACAAAAATGTTGTCCCTGGTTTTCAGAATAAGGAGTGCTAAATACTGAAAAATGGGATTGTAGGAAGACAGATGAGTGAACATTTTAGACAGGAAGAGAGAAGTAAAATAGAAAAGGAGGAAGAAGAATGGTGACTTTTAACTTCCAATGCCACCACCCACTCCTAACCTGAACAGTAGGGAATCCTCCTTCCATTTGGGCTTTGCAGTGAGCCCTTCAAGACAGTGGCAAACACTTTTGGTGAGCATTCATTTCTTTGTTTTATGCACTGACTAACAAAGAAGAAAATCTTCAAATTATTTCATGTTTTCTTTTAAGGAATTTTTAACATGTTAGGGAGGAAACTTTGATTTTGAATTTTGTTCTTTTAAATTTAATTAATTTTTGTAGTTTATAATAAATATAATAGGATCTTGTATTATCTGCACATTTAGGCAATTGTGTGACTAACATACTGTTGTAGAGTTGCATTTGTAAAACACTTTCCATTTCTTTTCATATCTTAATTAAAGATACTCTCACTACAAATAAAGTTGATTGTCAGTAAGATTTTAAGGTACTGTTAAAGTAGGAATATGTATTGGTGGATTCCACTTTGGAAAATTATCTAACTGGGTCCTAGCAGAGACCCAAATAGAAAAGCATTAAAAAAAACATAAAAAACTTACTTCAGGAATAAATGAAATTTAAAAAGAAAGTTTTTTCTCCACTCTTATTAAATCACTAGAAAGCACAACTCCACATTAAAGATTAAATGGGAGCATTCACAGGCAGAAAGACAATTTTCTCCATTTACTAATTTTTATGAAATGAGAACAGTATTCAGGAACACCAACAATGCATTCTAGGATCTATTTCTCTGCTACATTAATGGAAACAATTTAGCACCTGGGCACCAAAAATATTGTCCTTTAAAGAAACATAGGAAAATGACTATATACATATATATATATCCCATTTTAAAAACAGATTGTGTTAAAAGTTAATTTAGAAGCTGACATTTCTAATTTGGAAGCCCAATTTTCCAAAGAAAAAATGTTATTTATGATTAGATTCTCATACAAAACCAAAAAGCTTGACATAAAATAACAAATAATACACTGTAACATGAAAAGAGGGAGAGAATACACAATACATAGTCACCAAGAAAGCTTATACTGGCCTTGGAGACAGGAGGAACTGAGTTCAAATTTGACTTCAGATAATCACTAGCTGGGTAACTCTAGGCAAGTCACTCAAACCCAATTGCCTCAAAATAAAAGTTTCAAAGTAGACTTCTCTTTAGTCACCCCACCTTTCCAATCTATTTTTTTATGCTACTGTCAATTATTTTTTCAAATGTATGTTTGACAGTGAAATACATGAAAAAGACTGTAATTCTTAAAAGTCCTACACTGTTGCTAGTACATTCTCTTGATCCAAAACTTTCAATGGCTTCCCAACTCCAATATGATAAAATGCAAACTTCTTAGCATGTCATTCAAGGCTTTCTCAAATTTTTTCAAAATTGATTCTATTTGGGTTCACATAAGATTTTAAGAATATTATGAAACAACTGCAATAACGAAATTAATAAGTGCTGTTCCTTTGGCCTCAATTCTCTGCAAGAGGAGTTGAGGCGGCCAGAAATGAAATTAAGGTTCTTTCCCACCTCATTAGATAGCCACTTTTAGCTCTTTCATCTTCTCCAGCAGTTTCTCATCCTGGTCCTGAGATCATCCACCTAAGGAAAAACTTAAAAGCTGTTGCCACCTATATACAGTATTTAAGTTTGTGCTTCAATTCCTACAAGCTGTCCAACCCTTGGCTTTGAATTACCTGGTCAACATCATCAGCGTAGACAGATTCCTAAAAGCTGTGCTTGCTGTTGGGTCCGAAAATGCCAAACGCCAACAAAACAGGAACTCCTAGCCTGTAGGCTCCCAGTTTCTTCAAGGTAGGAATTAGGCCTACTCCTATAAACCATTGCTGATACTTATTTCTGAGCTTAAGAGCAATACTGACAGTACATACTACCAAATCACAAACCATTATACCAATGGCTACGGATTTTGCTGAGCTCTTCCCAAATTGCTGCTTATACAGTTGCCTGCAGACCAAGGACTGTTTTTCTCTTCTCAGTCTTTTCTGAACCACAACTTCTTTGTAGTCCATTCCTGTGGGTTTTGTCAAAGTATCTCAAGAAGAGACTCAAATTCTGTTCCATTCAGATTTAATAATCTGTCTCTAAGTCTTAAATATCCATTCCATTGTTGCTTTACTTAGGGAAAATAATGAGTACATTCCTCACAGCTTTCCATTGTCTGCAAAAGCTCCCTCAGTTGCCCCTAGTTTCACATCTGAATGCAGGGCAACCTGCTCCCTAGAAGTTTCTCAAATGCTCAATATTCCAGAACTGTCCGAACTTCAGATCATCCACTGGAGGGAGTTTCTTGGCTGGTGTTAGATGATATGTGTTCATTCTCAGCTTACCATGAAAGTCCTTTACAAATCACATTCAACCTCATTCAGCACCACTATCTGAATGTAATCAAATAAAACTAGAAAGTCTTTTCTATTGTCTAACTCTATCCTTTTCTGTTTCCATGCATATTGACCTGCCATATGCCAGAATCCCTTCAACAAAATCTCCCCATATCTAAAACTATTGAAATCTTTTAGGTTAAGATACTACCTCCTTTAGCAGAACCTCATTGACCAAATTGATCATAAATTGATCAAATCCCAATAATCTTGTACCTCTTTGATCTAGCTACTCCTGTATACTTATCAAATACCAATTTGCATTATCACAAATTCTCTTCCAACTAGATTCTTGTTTTGCTTTTGCAAGGCAATGGGGTTAAGTTGACTTCTCCAAGGTCACACAGCTAGGTAATTATTAAGTATCTGAGCTCGAATTTGAACTCAGGTCCTCCTGACTCCAGGGCCAGTGCTCTATACACTGCGTCACCCAGCTGCCCCTCAACTAGATTCTTTAAAAAAAATACCATCATTTTAAAACCAGGTATTCCTGGCACAGCAGAACCTTGCATATAGTGGGTACTTAATTTTTTTTAAATTGAATTTTAAGCAGTACACATGCTCTTTCTGTTATCAGCCAAGCTTTAAATCCTATTGGCTAATAGAATCTAAAAATTATATTTTCTGCAAATCTTTATTAAGAGTATGCATTTTTTTCTTGAAATCAAGACTACCTTGGGTGAAAAACAGTTATGGATCATGCCTTCTGCCCAGAAACATTACATTGATTCCTAAGCAAAGAAAGGGAATGGGAAGTCTGATGCCAAAGGAAAAGGTACAATAAGATCAAATGATTTAGGATAATGAAATGGGGATGGAAAGACATCTAGCAGCAGCAAAGCAGTTAGCCAATACTCCGGTCAACTCAGAAGAAAGGACAGAACAAAGATGAGCAACCTGGGTCCCCTTAGGTGCATTAAAACCATTAAAGGAAAGACTAAGGGAGAGAAGACCTGATAGATATAAGGGAAGAGAAAGGAAATAGGAAGAACAGCAACAATAGGAAGAGCCTCAAGCTTAGAGTTAGAAGACCAACAGATTCTTCCTTTCCACTTTATAGAAATCACTTATCCCCTAAGTCTCATTTGTAAACTGAAGGGAGATGGAGGGAATGACAATGAATAAAATGTTATCTAGTTGGAAGCTACTTAAAATGGTGGAAAAAATCTAGACTTAAGAGACAGGAAAATCTAAGTTCAAATCCTGCCTCAGACACTAATAATACTATATGACAATTTATATATATATGTTTTCTCATTTGAACCTTCCCAGCAATTCTGTGGGGTCATTCTGAGAGGTTATATGGTTTGCCTAAAGCTAGTTAGAGTTTTAACAGCATTGAGAGTTGTTTCTTGATATCTTATCTTCCAAGCTCTGTGACCCTGGGCAAGTAATTTTCCTTCTCTTAGCCTCTGCTTCTTCAACTGTAAAATGGGGCTAATAGCAGTACCAACTTCCCAGGGCTCTGATGAGGACCAATCAAAATAAAAGACAAAGGGATTAGGAAAACTTTAAATGCTATGAGGGTCAGTCTCATCAACCTGATCCTCATCCTCATTTAAGGACCTTTCCAGCATTAAATGCTAGTAAGATCTACTAAATCATCCTGGGAAACTCAACCTCATGGAACAATACTAAGAGAAGAGAAGAAACAAGACAGGGATAGGAGGAAAAGGCTAAGTAAAAGAGTAAGAAGAAAAAGAAAAAGTAGGACTATTTTTAAATTGGTTTACTATTTTATAACCAAGTTAGAGTCTAAAAATTTACTGGAAGTTACCCGTTTGGAACTTGGAAAGAAAATTTCCCCTGAAAATAGTTTTAGAAATGCTGGTAATGTTCCTAGATTAACCAATAATATTATATTTATTTAATACATGACATAGAAAATAATGTTGTTACAACACTAGCTAATTAAAGCCAGGAAAAAATTAGTTTGAAAACTTTGCAATATAAATACAATGAATAAAATATTTAAAATAAAAAAAATCATTAACAGGTAGGTATTTAAAGGATATAAACAAACAGTTATCAAAACAAATATAAACTAGGCAGTTGGAGTGGATGAGTGGATAGAATATTGGACATAGAGTTACAAAGATCTGAATTCAAGTCCAGTCTCAAACACATCATAGTTATGTAACTTGGGCAAGTCATTTCACCTCCCTCAGCCTTAGTTTCTATTTAATAATAATAGCATCTATCTTCCAACAATGCTATGAGCATCAAAAGAGATGAAATTTTTCAAAACTTAAAGCACTGGGCAGCTAGGTGGCACTGTGGATAGAGCACTGATCCTGGAGTCAGGAGGACCTGAGTCCAAATTCAACCTCAGATACTTAATAATTACCTAGCTGTGTGACCTTGGGCAAATTGCTTAACCACCATTGCCTAGCAAGAAAAAAAAATCTCAAAAAACAAACAAAACTTAAATTACCATATAAATACTATTTTTAATAACCATTTGAAAGAATGCTCCAAATCATGGAGAAATGAAATTCACAACAAACCCGAATTTTTAATTCCTATTCAGTAAAACAGAAAAGATGAAGACATAGTCAAAATGGTGATGAAAAGTGAACAATAGTGAACACTGGAGCATTTGTGAAAAGATGAGCATATTAATGCATTTGGGGGGGGCAGGAATTGGTCTAACCATTATGGAAAGCAATTTAGAACTCCTGAAGAGATGACCATCACTGTCCCTACCTTCTGACTCAGAGATTTATTTCACTGCTCAGAATATGCCCCAATGAGTTCAGTACTAAAAATTAAGGCCTCACATACATCAAAAACAGTTACAGGAAAACTTTTTGTAATAGAAAAGACCTGGAAATAAAGTTGATATCCATTGATTAGGAAATGTCTACATAAGCTGTAGTACATGAACATAGTAAATTATTATGCTTTAAGGAACAATAAATAAGAATATAAAGCAGCAAGAGAAGACTTACATAAACGGATACAAAGTGAATTAAGCAGAACCAGCAAAAGGATATATACAATGACAACAATATAAATAGAAAGAACAATAAGAACAAAAAATAAAAAAGTGAACTCTGAAATAATAGTACCTCACCTTGCTTCTTTGGAATGATGAGCAACTATGGGATTAGTATACTGCATGTATTGTCAGAATTAATTTTAATTAGTTTTGTAGAATTTTCTCTTCTTCTATACTTTAAAAAGCTTTGGATGTTAACACTTGAGGAAAACATGTCAACTGAAAGTTCTGGATGCTTTTAAAGCCTTTAGAAATTTTAAAGTCTAAATTTTCCATTATAACATAGTTTGACTTTTATTTTGAAGTCTAATCATTGTATCTATTAACCATATCATGGTATTATTAATATTATTGACAATGAAAAAGTTTTTGGGGAAATAATTTTTTTAGTTCACAGATGCAATTTAAGCAGAGAGGGAACCTGAAGAAAAAGGAAAAAAGCAAAGAGTATTTTCCCTGAGCCACTAAAGCATAAAAGATATTATTTCAAGGTCATGTATGAACATGCAAAAGTTGACTGGTCACACATAATGAGAATGAGATGAAATGCCCAAAGAAATATATTTTGCCCTCAAGATATTAAAAGAATAAGAGAAGTCTCCAGCATAGTAGGTATATTGACGACATTGATAAGAATCCAGAGAAAGTTTTTGATTTGCATTGGGAGAGATTTTATTCACCAATTAAATCATGAATGGATAAAAGTATCAATCAGTCTTGACAGAAGTACTAATTGAGCATCTACTATATATCAGACACTGTTAAGTAAGAGGGATACAAATAAAGGCAAAAATATCCCTGCCCTTGAAAAGACCACATTCTTAAAAAAGCAGTAATAAGGAAATGATATACACACACACACACACACACACACACACACACACACACACAACATATATTATATATTTATATATAGGATAAATTAGAACTAATTCTGGAGAGAAGGTTCAGATAAATCAGGATATGGAATGTCTCATATGAGAAACAATAAAGAGGTATAGGAAAGTTGAAAAAGTAGAAGGAGGACAGTTTTAAAGGTTTTGAATGTCAAAGAGAAGATTTTAAATTTGATCTTAGGGATCAAATGACAGGAATCACTAGAATATATTTGAATAAGAATATGACATGGTTAGACCTGCACTTTAGGAATATCATTTTGACAGCTGAGCTTAGAAGACAGATGCAAATGGGAGAAATTTGTGTAGAAAGATCAACAACAAGGTTACTGCAATTATCCAGGTGTTCTGTACCTTGGTAATGGTATGGAAAAAAAAAAGGCCAAGTAAGGAGTTGAGAATGCTACCTAGGGTTGGAAGGCAGGGATAACTGGAAGGGTGTTGGTACCCTCAGAGTAATGTGGAGGTTAACAAGAGGTGAAGAGTTTAGGGGAAAAGATATTGAGTTCCATTTTGAATATGCTGAGTTTAAGATATCTACAGGATAGGAGGCAGCTAACTGGCACAGTAGATAGAACACTGGCCTAGAGTCAGGAGGACCTGAGTGCAAATCTAGACTCATACACTTAATGATTACCTAGCTTTGTGACCTTGGGCAAGACACTTAATCCCATTGCCTTACAAAAAATATATATATAGGACATAGACAAAGATGTCTATAGGACATAGGAATTAGGGTAGAAAAAGTTGATTTGATAATAATTAGCATAATTGTTGTGCCAAAAAATTGGAAACTGAAGGAATGCTCATCAATTGGGAATGGCTGAACAGATTATGGCATATGAATATGATGGAATATTACTGGGTTATAAAAAATAATGAAGGGGATGGTTCCCCTTCCAAAAAACATGGGAAGACTTTTATGAACTGATACAAAGTAGAATGAACAGAAGCAGAACAATAGATTGTTCTATTATGTTATCAAATATTGTGAAACTAACCAACTGCGAAAGACTCAGTAGCTCTGAACAATGATTTCAAAGAACTCATGGTATAAATTGTTATCTCCAGATAAGAGAAACATGGCTAATGTAGAAAAGTTTTGAAAGACTTCATAAATGTAATAGTATTATATTCTCAATGGGTGGGAGACATTTGGAACTGAAAATAAAATTTTAAAAAACCAAAGGAAGAAAAAATAATATCTTCAGCAAAAAGACAGTAATTGAATCCATGGGAATTGATATGATTACCAAGCAAACTAGTATAGAGGAAAAAGAGAAGAAGTTTCAGGACAGAGGCCACTATTAGTGGGCATGACCCTAGAATGAGAAGGAATGCTCAGAAGAGTAGGAGATCTAGAATAAGGCAGAGACAGGAAACATAAGGAGAAAAGAGTATCAAGAATAGATTAGGCAACAGTGTCAAAAGCTGTAGAGAGGTAAAGAAAGTTAAGATGGGAGAAATGGCCATTAGTCATTGCAAGTCAAAGAATTTTGCTCACTTTTTTAGAGTAATTTAGATCGACTGATAAGACAGGTGGCAAACAGAGGAAGAGATACAGCATAATGATGTTTTTCTCAAGTAGTTTAAACATAAAAGCAAGGGCAGATATGGGAATAATCTTCAGGGATAGAGATCAATAGAGTATTTTTTGGAAGATGAGGGACAAATGGGTAATTTTGTAGCATGTGAAAGGGAGTAATATGAAATAAGACTGGAAGGGCAGAAGGAAGAAATCACATTTTTGGAGGTCTTTTAAATTTTTTGTACTTTCTTCTAGAAATAAAGGATTGCACTTAATACCTGCAAGGGGAAAAGGGTGATGTAATATGAGCAGATATAAGAAGATTAATTGAGCAAAATCCCTTCCAATCCTCAAATTCTGTGATTATGCTATTGTATAAGAGGTGAACTGGAGTGGTAAGAGTTCTAACTGCAAATAAAATGCCAATAAACATTTCCCCACTAAATGTCTTTTATAATGATAGGTAAGAACTAAATGATAAGCAAAGTACTAAAACAAAAAGAGGCTGAAATTTATTAAAAATAGTGTAGTCAGGGGTCTATACCCTGAAGAGATTATGAAAAAGGGTAAAAACATCACCTGTACAAAAATGTTCAAAGCAGCTGTTTGTGGTGGCAAAGAAATGGAAACTGAGGGAATGTTCATCAATTGGGGAATGGTTTAACAAACTGTGGTATATGTATGTCATGGAACACTATTGTTCTATTAGAAACCAGGAGGGATGGGAATTCAGAGAAGCCTGGAAAGATTTGCATGAACTGATGCTGAGCGAGATGAGCAGAACCAGAAGAACATTGTACACCGTAACAGCAACATGGGAGTGATGATTAACCTTAATGGACTTGCTCATACCAACAGCAACAATCAGACACAATTTTGGGGTATTGGTGATGGGGAATGCCACATGTATCCTGAGAAAGAATTATAGAGTTTGAACACAGACCAAGGACTATTACCTTTAATAAAAAAAAATGTCTTATTATGTAATCCTGCTATATCTCATACTATATTTCTTCCTTAAGGATATGATTTCTCTCTCATCACATTCAATTTATATCAGTGCATACTATTGGAATGATGTAAAGATGAGCAAACTGCCTTCTCTTTGTAAAATTTGTAAAATTCAAAATAAATAAAACCTTTCTAAAATTAAAAAAAAATAGTGTAGTTAGGGAAGGGTGACTTTACTTCTCTATAAGAATGAGAGTGCCAGCAACTTCCAAAAAAGATACAACTCTTTAGAGAGACAGGAAGATACTTGGGATAAATTCATGGAATAAAAAAGACATAGTTTGAAGGGCATTTACAAAGGTAGACATGGCTCTTAAAATTTTTGGGGCATTAACCAATCAACAAAAATACCAGAATGAAAAAAATATAGGAAAACACATAAAAAATAAAAAGCAAATTTTAGATCAACATTTTTGTGTTAATTTTCTTTCATCTTATTCATTTCTATATCTTATTGCCATAATAGTATTTATTACATATTTTTCAAAGTTTGATTTTTAATCAAGAAAAACCTTAGCAGTGAAGCTTAGACTTTCTACTTTTTTTTTTAAGCTTTTGCAAGGCAATGGGGTTAAGTGGCTTGCCCAAGGCCACACAGCTAGGTAATTATTAAGTGTCTGAGGCTGGATTTAAACTCAGGTCCTCCTGACTCTAGGGCCAGTGCTCTATCCACTGCGCCACCTAACTGCTCTGACTTTCTACTTTTTGATAACATAATAACAGTATATTCTATTTTGAAGTATTAATGACACTTTAATTTGCATATCTTTTCAGTTTATCATGAGTATAAACACTTTTCCTAAAAAAATTAAAGGTAATACAATTTCTAAGAAATAACATTTAATAGTCTTTATGGAAGTACTGTAAAAATGGAAGTACTGTAAAAGGAGTCATCTTCATTCATTTAACCTAAAATGGGCTGAATTTGTAAAGGGATGTCTATCATAATGCAATTTCCCTAATAACTTATTTATATATTTAGCTTTCTGAATTTCTCTAATATAATTGATGCTTTCATTTCTTACCAAGAAGAATTCTGAAAGGGGAAATAGTTTCACTTAACCTGACTTTTAATTACAAAATATGGCCAATTTAAATTTTAAAGCAGTATAATTTCAAGATAACAACAGGTCTCTGAGGAACAGAACAAGGGACTTCTCTTCATGCAGAAAGATAAATAATGCTTCTCATATATTAAGGATAGTCTAAAGGAAAAGGAACCATATGAATGTAAAAGAATATTATACTATAAGAAATAATAAGCAAGCAAATTTCAGAAAAATTCTTAAAGACTTACATGGATAGAGAATGAGTGAAGTAAGCAGAAGCAGAAGAACGCTGTACACACAAAAAGTAACACTGTGCAGTAAATAACTATGATTGCCTTAGCAATACAACGATTCAAGATGATTCCAAAAGACTCATGATAGAAAATGCTATCCACATTCAGAGAAAGAACTATGGAGTTTGATTGCAGATCGAAGCACCATTTTCACTTTGGGGTTTGCTTTTTTTTTGGTGTCTTTCTTTTTTTGTTCTGTTTCTTCTTTCACAACATGACTAATACGAAAATGTTTCTATGATTACACATGTACAACCTATATCACAGATTGCTTGCCATCTTAGGGAGGGGAATAGGAAAGGGAAGGAGGGAGAAAAATTTGGAATTCAAAAGCTTATGAAAATGAATTTGAAAACTATCATTACATGTTATTGGAAAAATAAAATATTATTCACACATACACACAAACAGACACTAATCTACACATTGATTCTCAAAATCTGGTCTTCTTTATACTGTTAAAACTTACTGAGGTTCCAAAAAAGTTTTTTTTTTTATGTATGGAACTTTCAATTTTTAACACAAAAGTTGAAACTGATAAAACCATAAACTATTAACACATTTAAAATGACAGGATAAATAACATTTCTGTTGAAAAAAATAACTTTTTCAAAACAAAAAAACTTGTTAAGAGTGAGACTGACATTTAAAAACTCCCACAATTCTCAATCTCCCCCACAAGCAATCCTGCAGATTTCTTGTTTTTACATAGTTGATTGCATGTTGCCTTCCTCCACCATTATTAGACCTCTTATTTCCCTGTCTTATCCTTTTGGTGAACCAACTCAACTCTACACCCTCCTTTTCTCATGAGTCCCTTGCTCCTTATCCTTTTGCCAATCTTGCCTTGCTAAGAAAGTCTTAGAGCTTTCCCACCGTCATGAAACTGTGTTGACTGAATATCTTACAAAAGTATGTTCTATAATCTCAACTGGCTTCTCATTGTAGAAAGGCAATCCTTCTGTACTTCCCTAATCTAGATTCATTTTCACACTTATGACAATGGCAAAGGTTTTCAAACCTTTTCTTCTCTCCTGAGTCATTTTAGAGCTCCACTCCAATCTTTTAACTAAGGGCAAAAGCAAAAATAGACATAATTAAAAGAGAAACTGGAGAAATATAGTTTGCTTAAAAGTATTAAAGATTAGGAATTAATAATGAGATTGAAAATAAATGTACAAAAACGCATGGCATATAAATTCTTGAAGGAAAAGTTAAATGACTTAAATGAGGAAATGGATAGTAAAATAAGTGAGGTCCTTAATCTACCTCGTTCAGGTCTAGATAAAACTAATCATTACAAAACTAAAAGGAATTTAAAGAGAAGAACAGAATTTAGAAAACTAAGCTATGTAGAGGTATTCTACCTCTGTAGAATATTAAATGGGAATATTTAAATAGGAATATACCTATTTTGAACCTATACTCTTAAACAGAAGCACTGAGAAGGAAGAGAAGACTTCAGGATCAGGTGGCCAAGGAAAGGGCTGGAAATAACTGGTTCAAGAAGGTAGAATTTTGATATACAACAGAACACAGAAATAAAAGCATTCCTAAATTAAGAGAATAACTGGGAAAAATACAAGAGTATACTGAAGGTACAATGAATAATAAATTAGCTAGAGCTTAAGATTCATAGGTGCAGTAGAAAGAAAACTTTTTAGGTAGAGACCTGAGTAGCTCTGAGTAAGAAAGGAGTTTATATTTATTCTGTCCCACTCAATTTACCATGTAGTTGTTTTTATATATAATACTACTTTCACAAATCTCTGATCTCTAGCTTTAAATTTGATTAATTTAAATTTGTTAAGAAAGTTATCTTTCAAGACAGTTCATTTCAATGATGAGTACAACTTTGGTCTATGCCTTTACCCTATTATCTTATTTTAATTCATTCCCTCAGTTCTAGCACCTAACATTGTGGATATAAAATTAAGTATTAAAAAATAATTCTGGCTCGAAATAGGCCAGTTTGATTTAATGCACTATAAGATAAGTACAGGATTACAGAATGTAGAATCTGAAGCCATAAGGAACCTCAAAGGTCTCTTATTCCACATATTCCAACCCGTTTTGGAATATAATTTTTTTTATGGTTTTTTGCAAGGCAAATGGGGTTAAGTGGCTTGCCCAAGGCCACACAGCTAGGTAATTATTAAGTGTCTGAAATCGGATTTAAACCCAGGTACTCCTGACTCCAAGGCCGGTGCTTTATCCACTACGCCACCTAGCCGCCCCTTGGAATATAATTTTTATAAAAAGCATACTGTTATTCTTCACTAGAAAGGTTATAAAATTTCTCACAACTGAGAACATTTCATTTTCAGAAGCTACCTATTACACATTTTAAAGCAATGCTTTACTTTTTCAATTTTCTACCTAAAGATGAGAAAACCAAATGACTTATTTTCCCTCTCTTGCAAAAACTATGAAGTTAACAGCAAGCTCAACAACTTTCTTTAATTTAGTAGAGTGCTTATGTATATTTAAAGAGTAAAATGTCCATCAAGGTAAATTAAACAATACAAAATATTCTTTATAACTTTCAATCTGACCAGAATGAGATTCATTGCAAAATATTATCTGAAAAGTTTTGTCTGTTCTTGTGTCCTGTTTCCATCAAGTATGCCCTAGATGTATGACAGACCATTCTCACCAAAATTTTATAAGGATGAAACAGCAGGTATAACTCATGTTTATATAGCATTTCAAGGTTTACAAAATGCCTTAAGAAGCATAAAAATATCCTATATAGATCAGTAGCTTATTACATTACCTCAGATATCCTTAAAAAAGAAAAAGCACTAAGTAATTTTTTTCCCTTCCCCCTTCTCTAGGAACTTTCTCTTTTTTGAAATAACTTGAGAATGCATTTAAAAACTGTCATTGCAGGACCAATTTCATGCACATACTGGGTCAAATCTAGCCATTCTTTCCAGGCTCATGTCATCTATTGTCATGAACACTTCTTTTATTTTTTTCATTTAATTTATTTATTTTGAATTTTACAATTATTCCCCAATCTTGTTTCCTCCCATCCCCCACCCCTACCGAAGGCAGTCTGTTAGTCTTTTACATTGTTTCCATGGTATACACCAACATGACCACTTCTACACATAATACTGGGACTAATTTAGGACTAATGTGGTAAACATAGTGGGAAAATATCATTTTATTATTCATGCAACTTTTCTATAACTTCATTATTCATAATGAAAGTTGTCTTTTAAAAGTTATAATATGATGTAGAAATCTGTCTTTTTATGTATTTCAGTAATGCTGAAAGGAAGGATAACCAAGTTGGGGGGATAATGTAGCTCTGTATATAAAAACAAAACTACACCTTGATAATATTGATGTAAAGTGCTAGAAAAAATTATCTATGATATGAACTTTAAAATTATATAATTTATAAAGTATTGTTCCAAATTGCCATAATGTTAGATGTTGAGAGAACAATGAAAAAGCAAAATGACTGCCTGCAAGGATCTTACAGTCTTATCTGGGAGAAAACATGCATATTAATAGGTATATATACATTCTTTTTTTTTTTTTAGGTTTTTGCAAGGCAAATAGGGTTAAGTGCCCCTATATACATTCTTTATGACTTCTTTTGGGGGTATTCTTTGCAAATAATGGGAGTGTTTTGTAATTTACTTCTCCAGTTCATTTTATAGATGAGGAAACTAAGGCAAACAGGATTAAGTGATTTGCCAAGGATAACAACTTTCTGACTCCAAACCCTATGCTCTCTCCATTGTGCTCTTAGCTGTCCTACTCTGAGAAAGAGTATATATAAAATGTAATCTTGGAGGGTAAGGCATTAAAAGTCCTGAATGGGAGCAGGAGGACCACCTGCAAAAGGTGAAATTTGAGGATTGCTGAAGGAAGCTAGAAGACAAAAGGCAGAGAGGAGGAAGAGAAAGAACATTCCAGGCATGGGGGTGGAGAGGGGGCAGAGTTTTTAATACCTTCCTCCAGGATTCTCTCTCTATATATATATTAAATGTCTGCATTTACAGATTATCTCTCTCATTAGATTTAAAACATCTTTAGGACAGGTTCTACTTTTTTACTATACTGTTTTTCAGTAGGCCAGTGAATTAAACACTGGTGAAAAGCAACAGCTGGTGACAGTGGACACTGAAGCAAATCTATTGGAGAGGATTCAAGAAAGAAAGAAATGGGTAACATGGGAGCTGGATCAAACAAAGAAGTATTCCAGAGAAGACTCTGGTCCCATAAACTCTTCATTTTCTTGAACCCAATTTCTATCACTAATATCTGTAGTTTCTCATGCTGTTGTGCAGATTTTCCACTATTTTCCAATGTTAAACATTGGAAACACAAGTACAAAAGTGTGACAGTTCCTGTACTCAAAGGAATTAAAAAAGAATTCATTCCCAATGTCTTGCATTTAGGGAACGGTACAGAAAACATTCTGGATTAAGGTGAGATTTGAAATGTCTGTTCTTGGAATACTGAGGATATTTCCTCATAAAAAACTGTTTATATAATGTGATTAGGTTATTTTGCATTATTAGTACATTTTGTAATGGGCTAAACATGCTTCAGAGGGCTAAACAAAAGACTTCAATTTAATATGTTTTGCTTCACATTAGCATTAGCTATCTGATGAAGTCTATGGATTTCTTCTAAGAATAATGTTATTGAAATAATGTGATCTACTGACAGGTCTACCAGCAGTAATTTCCCAGTTATGATAATTGTAATCACTATTTTGAATATTTCTAATAACTATAATTTGACATGAAAATATCTATGATTTCAATTGGTAACAGTTGTAGGTAATGCTAACATAATAGTTGTAGGCGGTAATAATATTACAGTGTTTGTTATCCACATATATAAATGAAGAAAAATGCTTAACTGTAGCTAATTAGAAATACAATTAAATAAAACCAATGTAACCAAGATAAAAGGAATGCATAAAGTTGGGAAACAATTTTTACAGCCAGCTCTGATAAAGGACCCAAGTCTACATAAACAGGCAGTTTTCAAGTGAAGAAATTAAAACTATGTTATGGGCATTTGAAAAAAATGCTCTAAATCATTATTGATTAGAGAAATGCCAATTAAAATACCACCTCAAACCTACCAGATTGACCAATATATCAAAAAAGGAAAATGATCAGTGTTGGAGGAGATGTGAGAAAACAGGGACACTAATACATTGCTGGTGGAGTTGTGAACTGATCCATGCATTCTGAAGAGCAATTTTGAAATATACCCAAAGGGCAGTAAAACTGTGTATACCTTTTGATTCAGTAATATTACAAGCTAGGTCTGTATTTTAAAGAGATCATAAAAAATTGGGAAAAGACCCATACATATAAAAATATTTATAGTAGCTCTTTTTGTAGTGGCAAAGCATAGGAAATTGCAGGGATGCCCATCAATTGAGAAATGGCTGAAAAAGTTATAGTATATGAATGTGATAGAGTACTATTGTTCTATAAGATATCATGAATAAATGGACTTCAGAAAAGTGTGGAAAAACTTAGAAGAACTAATGCTGAGTGAAATGAGGAGATTCAGAAGAACATTATACCATATCAGCAATGCTGTGTGATGATCAAGTATAATAGATTTAACTCTCCTAAGGAGTTCAATGATCAAAGACAAATCTAAAAGACTTGTAATGGAAAATACCATTCACATCCAGAGGAAGAACTATGGAATTTGAATGCAGACCAAAGTATACTATTTTCTATTTTAAAATTTGTTTTATATTTTGTTTTTTCCTCTCATGGTTTTCCTCCCTTTTTTCTGATTCTGACTTATGTGGAGATAGGTTTAACATAGTTAAAGATGAATAATCTATGTCAGATTACTGGCTGTCAAGGAGAGGAAGGGAGAAAAATGAAGAACTCAAAATCTTATAAAAAATGAAAACTATCTTTGCATGTAGTTGGGAAAATAAATAAATTTTGAAAAAACAGAGACGCAATTTTTTTTCTTCATTCAAGTTGAAGGACTCCCTGAAATCTATCCATAGATATCAGGCTGAGAACACCTGCTCAGGGGAATATTAATGCATAGTATATTGATCTAAACACAGGTCTCACTTTTCTTTTCATCTCTGATTTATACAATGCTTGAATGAAAAACTAAAATTGTGCTCTTACTACTCCAAAAGTTTACAGAAGGTCTTATTCCCATAATGGGTAGAAAAATTAAAACTTGCTGGTAGATGGGTAAGTAGCTGGATTTAAATTTCACTGTAAAGAACAGCTCCTTAATCTATTATCCAAAGCTATGTTGCCTTTTAAGTGCAATGGATGATTGAAAATGACATATTAGAAGAAGGTAAAGTGGGGGAAAAAAAGCAATGTAATAGGATACAGGTAGCAGCAACAAAAAAACAAGTGAGTATTACTGGAAATGAAAAACATTAAAAACTCTTAGTTAAGTTTTTCAAAGCAGTAATTTTGCCTTTTTTTCACTATATAACTATATGTTTTATATACACACATTTATGTATGTACCTCCTTCTGCTCTCTCCCTTTCTCCACATCCTCACTTTCTCACCAGTTTTCAAAAGTACTTAATTTTAAGTGTGGGGGGAGTTTGTCTGTATTTGGACTAAAGGGTCTCAGAACTACAAATCTTACCTGTGATGCATTGAATGTGTCCATCTTCTCTTCTTATTGTAAATGCTTCCCCTGGGTTAACTTGCACCAGAATAACCTTAAAATAAGTGGGGGAGGGGGGAAAAGTGTTAACTAAAACAATGACAAGAAAATCATTTTAAAATGTGCTGTTTTCTAACCATTAGAAGATACATTTTTTCCCCATGAAGTATTCTGACATGGGTGACAAGAAGGAATTTATACACTGGTAATTCTGGTACCCGTTTGTTAAAAATATACAGATACTTGATTTATTTTAAAAATAGACTTTTAGCAATATTAACTACTTAAAACATAGTTGAGAATGCAGAAATAAATAAAAAAGAAAGTTACTTGTTAGACAGTAGTGATGAAACTCATGTACTTTCCATAAGCCCCCACCCAGACAACTGCCTACAAGTATAAAAAATAGATTAAGAAAAGCAATATACTTACATTTGTGAAAAGGGACAGCTGACAGCAAAAGGAAGAGACAAAAGCAATTGGGGGCAATTTAGTATAATGATAAACAAATATAAACATCTTAATTGCACAACACAAATGACACTATAATAACTGATGGCTAATTCATGTTTAGTATATTCATGCATTATTGTATATTAAATTAAAAACATTTTGTTTCATTAACATCTGTTAAGCACTCTGTACTATTTTGCAATGTATTATAATATGCAGAGAAGTATAATGTGAAGCAGGATGCAATGGGAGCAAAGATATGTGTGTGTGTGTGTGTGTGTGTGTGTGTGTGTGTGTGTGTGTGTGTGTGTGTGTAGTAATCTAATAAGTAAATAAGGAAAAAGAAAGTACTTTGAGCTAAGGGGGAATTAGGGGAAAACTTCAAGGAGAAAGTGACAGAAGTGAAACTGAAAATATAATTTAAAACCATAGAGATGAGGAGGAGTGAAATTCAGATTTGGAGAAAGATATGTGAAAGTACCAGGGCTGCAGAGCAAGCTGGGTCAGGGAGTCAGCAGTCCAGTTTGGCTGGAACATAAAACTATTCCTGAAAAAGGAATAGCTACACTTATTGCACTTCTATCCACAGGGCAGTATTGAGCATTAAATAAGTGCTACTAGTTGAGTTATTGGTTGAAATGAGGTTAATGAAATTTGCTGTTGAGTTGTTCAGTCATGCCTGACTCTTCATGACTCCATGGACCATACTGACCATGAGGCTTTCTTGGCAAAGTACTAGAGAGGTTTGTGATTTCCCTCTCCAGAGGATTGAGGCAAACTGAGTTTAAATGATTTGCTCAGTCAGGGTCAAACAGCTAGTCCATGGCTGAAATTGAACTTGGGTCTTTTGACTCCAGGTCCATTTACTTATCTAGTAAGTCACCTAGCTGCCTCCTATTTGGAAATGGAGGAAACCTTTATAAATGTGTGATCACTCTAGAGGCACAGGATATTTTGATTCTTCTATCCACCAGCTCTAATTCTAAATCCTAGGATCCTGTTAATTTCAGTTTAAGGTGAGTCTATGAAGTATTTAGTGTGCCTATGAGGGCAACAACTATATGCATGTCATTACTATTAGCTGTATGACTTTGACAAGCCACTTAAAAACTCTCAGCTTTTATTTTTTCAACTATAATGCTCTAATTCTACCTATCTCCCAAGATTATTATGAAAATCAAATTATATTAATATAAGCACTTTTACAAATTAAAAAGATTATTGCATAAGTTAATATTATTTTTGGATCATGCATTTCTTTGATGTATATACATCAGTTTTTTGGCTATGATATATCTTTACCCTTTGGTAAATTTGAGTTTTTCAGAAATCAGTGTTGTCTAATAAAAAGTCATATGGTACAACCAAAAGAACAGGAGACAGGGATTGGAACTGTCTAATCTTCAGGAAGGAACTCTTGAATGAGGAACAATATGTTGGCACCTTCACTTCAATTTATAAATTTAAGAGAATGGCTTAAAGTGTTTGAGAATTAACTCATGGAGTTAATTAAGTTACCTATCAAGGGTCCCAAACCTACTGTTTGTTAGACTATTAGTATTTAGAAAAAAAAAAAAAACGGAGTTTTTAGGCAATTCAACGTTCTATCTCCTCCCTATTCACTTCTTAAGTGTGAACTAGAACTAATTCAATGTGCTTTCAAGCTACATGTCCTAAATTTGGCCAACTCAAAAAACTTCATCTATTTGTTTTTTGCCAAGGTGACTGTCAACTAATTTTCTAAAGTAGAAGCTACTCTTCTAAATGTCCATGAATCTCAATGAAAAAATCTGATGTGCATAAAGTGAAAGATACTTGCAACTCTAGAAGTTGATCATTCTCCTGATTTTCATTTGGAAGATCTTAAATGCCTATCTCCCTCTATAGCCAATTTTTTTTCCCGCTTGGATTCAGTCTAGGGAACCAAATTACCAGTATGAAAAACGAAAAGGGTAGATTCACCACCAATGAAGAGGAAATTAAGGCAATAATTAGGAGCTATTTTGCTAATAAATCTGATAATCTAAATGAAAGGATTATTTACAAAAATATACACTGCCCAGTTTAATAGATGAAATAAAATACCTAACCTCATGTTAGAAAAAGAAATGAACAAGCTATCAATGGACACCCTAGAGAAAAAAATCTTCAGAGCCAGATATATTTACACATGAATTCTACCAAACATTTAAAGAACAATTAATTCTAATTTTATATAAACTATTTGGGAAAACAGATGAAGGAATCCTATCAAATTCCTTTTATTACACAAATATGGTGCTGATATGTAAATAAGGATGAGTCAAAATAAATTATAGAGAAATTGAATGTTGATTTAAAATTTTAAAACAAAATATTAGCAAAGAAATTATAGCAATTTATCAGGAGGATAATATATTGTGATCAGGTGGGATTTATATCAGGAATGAAGGACTGGTTCAATATTAGGAAAACTGACAGTTTTGACCATATCATAACAAAATGAAGAAATCATATTTTTATCTCAATAGATGCAGGACAAGCTTTTTGACAAAATACAGCATTCATTTCTATTAAAAACACTAGAGAATATAGGAATAAATGGAGTTTTCTTGAAAAGTTTCTATCTAAAAATGAGCAATGGGGAAAAGCCAGAAGTTTTTCCAATAAGATTGAGGTGAAACAAGAATGTCAGTTATCACCACTGTTATTCAATATCATCCTAGAAATGTTAACTGTAATGATAAAAGAAAAAGAAATTGAAGGAATAAGAATAAGAATAAGCAATGAAGAAAAAGCCAAAGAATGCTATAGGCTAGTCTACATATTTAAGAATTACTATTTTGGAAGAACAAATGATAAAAACTATGTGATTTTTTTTAAAAAAACAACAACCTCATAATGAATTCAAAATGCACCAATCTCAGAGGGGAAAAGGATTTAAGTGTCATTATTGTTATTATTATTATTAGGAAAGCACTTCTTACTATTTAGGAAAGCGACAATAGGAAATTAACATTTTATATTTTTGTTTACTATACTATTCTAATATATAATTTGTTTCAAAATCATTAAGTATCACTGCATTCTACACAAACATAATGGAAATGGTACTCACCTCTACTCCTCTGTAAAAAGATTAAATAAGTGATACTTCAAAATCATATCACTTGTATATTCAAAGATTGAAAATAAAAAAAGGAAAGGTAAATGCTAATACAAAAGTGTTAGCAAGAATGACCTCAAGTCATACATTCTGGGAGAAGGTCTTTTAGGTCAGAGGATAATATTTCATTTGCATTTTTGTATTAGCAGTACTTAACAAAGTATATATATTGAGTTGAACAAAAATATGGTTTTTGAAATGGGTTCTGTTCCTTGGGGGAAGATAGCAATGTCCAAAGCTTCAGTTTTTCATGCTGCTGCCTACACCGCTAGTTCTGGGGGGTGGGAGGCTGTAGGTATGTTTCTTTCAGATCATACCACTTTTCAAGATCTGAAAACGGTCAGACAGGGCCTCTCTACCATGCCTAGTTGCAGAGTCATTATGGGCTCAATTCCACTGCTCATCAGCACCAAAGGTTTGACCTGTAACATTTCTGTACCAGACTGGTCTCCATTACTTAGCCAGTCTAGGGACTCCTACTCCTAAAGGCTCACCGTACTGGTAAAGACTGAGTACGGACACCTATATCAGTTCATTGCAACTCAAAATCCCAAGTTCAAGAGATTCACCAGCCTCAATATCCACAGGAAGGAATGATTATAGGTACTCACCATTATACTTGGTCTAGCTAGTACTTTGCTATGAGGTGGCCTAACTCATGAAATAATGTAGACAGATCAAAATCATTCATATAGAAAAGTTATTAATCAGTAAATTTTAATGTAATTTCTGACATCATTAGGTAGCACCTGTAACTGAGCCAGTCATGCTTTCTATAATAATATATCTCTAACACATGTTTGAAGGCCTCTGGTGGTTGAGGAGCCATTACTTTCTTTTTGTTTTGTTTTGCTTTTTTGCAAGGTAATGTGACTAAGTGACTTGTACAAGGTCATACAACTTGATAATTATTAAATGTCTGAAGCCGGATTTGAACTTAGGTCTTCTTGATTCCAGGGCTAGTGTTCTATCTATTTCACCACCTAGCTGCCCCGGATCCACTATTTCCTAAAGTGGCCCATTCCATTTTGGCAACTGTTAAGAAGTTTTTCCTTACCTGGGGCATGAATCTGGCTCTGAAACTTCTACTCCTTGCTGCCTATTGTATTTCCTGAATGTACAGATGCATCCCCCCCCCCCCCCAATCTGAGGTCTAAAAACTGGGAGCATCTTATACAGTGGTTTTAATTTTTGTATTTGCATTTCTTGCTTTTTTTTGTGCTTGTTGTCTTTGTGCTCATTGTTTCACATTTGTTATTGGTATATTAGGTTACATTTTGACATATTCTACCCAGAAATGGCTCCTTTCGTACAGTGCTTAATTCAAGTTCAAAGTGATCCAGTTTGCAAAAATGAATGGAAATTGTGCTGCTGAACATCTGTTTGTCCTTTGCTAACTGAGAAAACAATCTGAGACTGGATATGGAAGAAGAAATCCTACTGAAATGCACCAGGTTTGCCCAAAAGATGGCTGAAAGCTATGAGCAGAAGGTCCTTGAATTACATGATGAATAAAACTTGAGTTCAAAAACTTAATGTAATACTTTTTTTTGTTGTAAATTTCAGGTCCCAAAATTAAGGTGCATCTTATACACGAGAGCATCTTATACATGAGGAAATATGGTAGCTCTACATTTGAGGCCAAGAAGAGGTCTAATTCCTATTCTATATTGCAAGCTCTCAACTATATTAATACAACTATCATTCCACTTTCCCTACACCAAGAAGATTTAGAAGATCTTATCCCAGCTAAATACCCCTAATGTATAGCATATACCATTCTCTAATTCCAATTTGCTATTAATCTTCCTAAAAATATATATAATATCCATATTCAATAACTGTGAAGTACCTGAAACAACTGTAATATATGAATGTAATAAAATATTATTGTGCATAAAATGATGAACATGAAGACTTTTGAAAAAACACAAGCTTTGTATGAAATGATGCAGAGTGGAATAAGAACAACTATATTTGATGATCACAATCCACTCAATTTGCTTATTAAATATATGTTAATAATGACAGGGATAATAACAAGAAGTTCTGGGGATACCCAGGCAAAAGTAAAATGGTCCCTGTTCCCGACAGAAGAGACAACAGATACAAAAATAATTATAGGCAGAACATATAAGAAAGAAAGTAATTCAAATGGTTAGGTGATGACCCAGAAATCATGTAGCTAACATTTCTAATACTTTCATCTAAAATAAGTTTGAAAGCATTGTTAAGACCATTTTATGGTTAAATCATAAAATAATTTATTTAGTTGTGACAGAAGAATGAAGGGAATAGAAATAGCATAGGTATCTTAATAGAAATACAGAACCAACATGAATGCCCAGAAGAGAGATACAGGACAATAAATCTAGGGAAAATAGCCATGTGGGAGGAGAATGATGAGCAAAAGGGAAACCTTGCAAACATATCCTCCAAAAATTAGACTGATACAGGAAATCTGACCTACTGACAGCCAGCATCCCAACTCTGAGAGTCTTTAATATTATTATAAACTTAATTATGACTTCTAAGAGATAGTAATAAAAATATCTGTAACAATATAAAGTCCCTTCATGGTTTAAAATTTTAAAGTTGCTGTGTTATAAAAGTTTTTTTATTCCTTTCAGATTGAACCTGTGATTTCACTCATATAGAAAATTACTAAGAAAATTCCCTCTACTAATGAACGTTGGTAACTACTCTGCTACCTCAAAAATTCTAAAAGAAATTTTAGTCTGGGGTCTCCTTTATGCTCTAAAAATTATTGAGGATTTCAAAGAGTTTTTGTTTTATGTGTGTTATCTACCAATTCTGATAATCAGTATTAGAAATTAAATCTGGTAATTTTTGAAACCATTTAAAAACAACAATAATAAAACCATTCTATCACAAAAATAACATTTTTTTATGAAAAATAACTATTTTTTTCCAAAGCAAAAAAATTTACTGAGATGAGTGAAATTGTTTTATACATTTCTGCAAATCTTTTTAATGTCTGGCTTAACAGAAGACAGCTGGATTCTCATAACTGTTTCTGAGTGTTCACTCTTTTGTAACATTGTTTTAGTTGAAATACTTGAAGAAAATTCAGTCTTATAAGCATGTGTTGTTGAAAAAGAGAGGAATATTTTAGATGGTAAATGATATCTTAGTATTATTATATAAACAGATCTTCTCAGAGGGTTTTCAGGACCCTCAAGGATGTCAGGATTACAATTTAAGAACCTCTGGCTTAGAGAATGGTTAAGGATCAAAGAGACATGAGGGAGGAGTGGAACTTGAACCTGAATACATTATGCTCTGCTGTCTAGCATATACAAATGCTTATTAATAAATATTTCATGAAGTCATTTTAAATAATTAAGAACAGTATATTTCTGACTTTGTTTTTTTCTCAAGATTCTCCATGTATCTATAAACAATAAAACAAGGTTTAAAACAAAAACCATCACCATGGTATGGAGTGCAATGGCTAGCTTTAATTTCCTTTCCTGAACACAATGAGTTATCTGGGGGAGAAAGGGGCACAAATGCCATCTAGTGACCAAACTGAATAAACACATAATATTCTCTTTCTTCCTGATCAACCTTAACTGTAAGTTAATCAGATACCATTGGATCAAGCATTTACAGATAAAAAAGGACCTCAGAGAAATGTGTTATGAAAAATGTCATCCACATCCAGAGGAGTCTGAATGCTGAGTAAAGCATACTATTTTTACTTCTTAAAATTTGTTCTACTTTTTCCCCTTTGGTTCTGATTCTTCTTATACAATATGACTAATATGGGAAAATGTTATACATGATGGTACATAGCTAATCTATATCAGATTATTCATTGCCATGGGAGGATGGTAGAAAAATGTGGAATTCAAAAGCTTGCAAAAGATGAATGTTGAAAACTACTTTTGCATGTAATCAGAAAAAAACAACAACAAAAAAGAGAGCACCTTTATTTTTACACATTCAGGAAACAGATCCATCAAGGCAAAGTAATTTGTTCAGGTTCACAAAGACCATAATTCAAACTCTAAAATTTTAAACTCTAAATCCAGTGCTCTTTCCATTGAATTATGCTGAAACAGACATAGAAAAGGAAAAAGAGAATAAATGGCATGTTGAGTAAGTGGATTTCAAAAAGTTTTTCTTTCAATGGCTGAACAAACAAGTTAGCTGTGCAACTACATTGCTGAGGATCAAATAGAACATATTTGTAAACTGCTTAGCATGATGTATGCTACATAGTTGTAACTTAAGAAATCATGTTCCCCTTTCCTCAAATTAACCGACTCACATCCCAAAGATGGCAACATACCTGCTTTTAAATTATTCTTGAAGGCCATCCACACAAAACAAACTACAGGAAAAAAATCCATTTAACAGGCACCCTAGTAACTGCTAGGTTGTAAATATTTATTAAGTGCATACTATAGGGTAGGCACTGTGCTAAGCATCGGAGTCGAACAACAAACAGACAAATGAATACAAATATACTCCACAGAAGATAAATAGTTAATAAATGAGAGGACAGGCATTAGAATTAAGAGGAATTGGGAAAGGCTTTCAGTAAGAGAGAAGAATTTCAGTTGGGACCTAAAGACAGCCAGTAGGCTGAGATGAGGAAGAGCAGTGCAGTCAGAGAAAATACCTGGAGCCAAGGTAGAGAATATCTTAATTTAAAAACATCAAAGAGATCAGTACCACTAGATTGAAGAGTACTGAGGAGGGGAGTAAGGTGTAAGAAGACCATAAATGTGGGTAGGGATGATGATGATGATAATGACGCTTTGTCCTTCATTCTGGAAGAAGACTATGACTTCAGGGAGGTGATGCCATGCTAAGCACATGAACTGAATTTGAGTGGGGGGGAAGGGAGTGCGCCAAGTCACCAGTCTCACTTTCTCCTCCAGAGCCATCTGGGTCCTTTGGCCAGATATGAATCAGGAAGACTGGAGATGGCCTTGAATATGAGACAATGACAGTTAAGTGACTTGCCCAAGGTCATACAGCTAGTAAGAGTCAAGTGTTTTAGGTCAGATTTGAACACCCACCCTTTTCATTCCAAGGTCAGAGCACTATCCATCATGCCACCTAATTGCCCAGGATAAGATTATAAAGGGCTCTAAAAGCTGTATTTGATCCTGGAGACCAGAGGGTCATTAGAATTTATTTAGTAGGGGGGCAGCTAGGTGGCATAGTGGATAAAGCATCGGCCCTGGAGTCAGGAGTAACTGGGTTCAAATCTGGTCTCAGACACTTAATAATTACCTAGCTGTGTGGCCTTGGGCAAGCCACTTAACCCTGTTTGCCTTGCAAAAACCTAAAAAAAAAATTTATTTAGTAGGGGATGATGAGGTCAGACTTGTACTTTAGGAAAATCACCTCAGTGGCTGAATAAAGCCTTGGATTGGACTAGGAGGCTACTGCAACAGATGAATAAAAAGTGTGCTGTTAATGTCAGGGAAAAGAAGTACTGAAGAGATATGAGTGACAAAGAGGAATTCAACAGCCTTGGCATGATTGGATCAAGAGAAGGATAGTGCCAAAGAGGACTCTTAAGATGCGAACCAGGGAGGAAGCTGTTGCCCTTAATAGAATAGGGAAAATAAGAGGGTTTTGGGGAAACGAGAAGGAATTCTGATTTGGACTTGATGAATTTAAGATGTCGAACTGGACATCCAGTTCTAAATATCTGAAAGATAGTTGGAAATTCAAGACTAGAGGATGGCAGAGACATAGGAACAGAAGAGATTATTTCAAGAATAGTCAGAACAAAGAAAGTAATGAAACTGATGGAAACTGAAGAGATCATCAAGTGAAAGGGTACAGATAACAGTCAGACAGGCAGGAGAACCAGCAAAGAGTAGTGTCCCAAAAACCTACAGGGAAAAAGAATATAAAAGGAAGAAAGAGGTCAAGGTCAAGTTAAGTCAAAAACAGTTTTGGCTGAATGATGAGGTCGGATACTGGACTGTAAGAGGTTGAGAAGGGAGAAAAGTGGAAGCATCTATTATTGTAAAAGGCCTTTTCAAAAGATAAGAAGCCTTATGGGACAATAGTGAACCATGATGGAAGAATCTAGTGAGAGTTGTCTGAGGATAGGAGAGAGACATGGGCATATTTATAGGCTGAAGGAAATGAGTCAGTAGACAGGGAGAAAACTGAAAACATAAATGACAATGAAGATGACAAAGGGGACAACATGTTAGAGAAAAAATGAATTGAACAGAATCGTTTGATAACTGGTACTATTAAAGAATCAGCACCTTCACTGAATTCTGAAGTTGAAGTCAAAGAATATCCACCTAGAATTTCAAAAGACCTGAAACATGCAACATTCAGATTATAAAAAAAAAAAGCTTCAGAAATTACTCTGAAACATTTCCCATGATCTTTATAAGCTTCAAGGAAAACCTTGGAGGTGAGAGGAAGGGGGTCATTATATTTCCAGGAAAGTTGGCGCCAATAAAATCTTTGTTACTATTGAGAGTAAAGGTTACTTAGCATTTCCTAAGAACTATTAAAGATTTCTTTCTACTTTCTAGTACCAAGTCTTCATTATGCAAATTAATCTATGGGAAAATATCTATCTTGCTTCTGTACTCTAGTTAAAAATTCCCAAAACAATGCAGTACTTTACAAATACTTAAATATTTTCCTGAGTCACCTAATTCTTCAGATATTTTGATTCTATTATTTTAACAGGTCTGTTCTTAGATGTTTGAAATTTTCTACCTATATTAAGTTTCTGAGAAATTTTTTTTTCTCTTGATTTAGCCTACTTAATGCCACCAAGTCGACTTTATATTTTTACAAAGCCTCTTCCAAAGGAAACTAATGATCTGGCTACTAGAATAAAGAAATGTGATTAAGTGCTGTGAGGAGGTCCTCTAAAATGAGAAGGGGTCCTCAACTAAATTTTGGCTTGTGAGAAAAAAAATCTGTTAACCTTCCTAGAATTTGTCCCAATCAGGGAAAAATGTTACCAGAGGTTTACGATAACATCAACATTTACTGATATTTCTCTAAATCAAGGATTACACAGATGGTGTGGGGCCAGGAGGGAGGGGGGTCTAGCTAGAGTCAAACCCCACAAAACGAACCCTTTGCTAATGTGATCTGATTACCAGGAAGCTTCTTTAGTATCTATGTGAAAGATATACCCATCTCTACTCTTAAAGAACTAGAAAAAGAATTCATATATATATATATATATATATATATATATATATATATATATATATATATATATCCATTCATGGTGCTATACATTTAAAAATATAAATTCAGAGATTTAACCAATCATACTTTTCAATATTACCACTGCAGAAAAAAAAAAAAAACATGCAACTGACATAGGGGCATCTTTACTTTAGGTAGAATCACTCTTTTTTTTAAAGTTTTTTTTTAAAAGGCAATGGGGTTAAGAGGCTTGCCCAAGACCAAACAGCTAGGTAATTATTAAGTGTCTGAGGCCAAATTTGAACTCAGGTACTCCTGACTCCAAGGCCAGTGCTCTATTCACTGTGCCACCTAGCTACCCCCCACTAGAATCACTCTTATTAAATGGCAATGAACTTTAAAGCAGGAATTATGTCTTATTTTATCTTTGTATCAATTTGAATGTATAGCAATCACAGTACTTACATACAAAAGGCATTCAAGTATAGCTTGTTGCATATAACACTCAATTAAAAGAAATGAAGGGTAACTCAATGGAAAAATTTGGTTAACTATAATAAGTCATGTCAACTGCTATTACTTCACGATAAATCCTTCTTAAAAGTAATAATTATCATTTGAAGAAGGATTTATCGTGAAATAATTTTATTTTATAAGACTTTCAACACTTACAGAAAGTCGACCATGAGAAGACTTCTCTGACTCTTCTAAACACTGCTTGAGCATCTCTATTTCTTGTGTTATTTCATAGATCCCAGAACAAAGATTTATACGGAACAGGCATGATTCATGTCTTTGCTAAATGATGGTAAGGAAATGGCGTAACATGTAAGACTGTAAAGGACCTAATTTGCTCATTGACTTGAAGTCCTTCATACAATTTATAGGTTGACAGCATGTGAAGACTCAGAGCTAATTGATTGGTCACTAAATAAACTCTGAATCTAGTCTTCATCTTCCTATAAAGTGATCATCTAGCCTCACTAATGGAAACTCTTAGATAACCCATTCTAGTAGTATCTCTATTTATTAGAAGTTTGTCTTTTTGCTAAATTCTGTCTCCTTGTAACTTCCACCCATTAGTTCTAATTCTATACTTCAGGGGCAAGCTAAATAAATCAAATTGTTTTCATGCCTACCCTTCAACTATGTGAAGATTGTTGTCAGTCACTTTATATTCATTGATTTATTGTATGAACAGTTTTCTTAACCATGACTCCTCTATTTTGCAATTAGGAAACTGATTCTTTTTAAGGTTTTAATTTTACTATTCTGAAAATGATCAACATGAACATATTTTTACATACACGGAACAAGAGCAACAGAAAGAGATTGTTTATGAAACTATTATGTAAACCTTGGTGGTCAGTAGATAGAATGTTGGGCCTGAAGTCAGGAAGATTTGAGTTCAAATCTAGCCTCAGACAATACTTGTTATATGATCTAATCTGTCTGTCTGATTCCTCGTCAGGAAAATGGGGATAATAACAGCCCCCAATCTTTCAGGACTGTTGTGAGACTCAAATGTGAGAATATTTGTGAAGTGTTTAGCATGGTGTCTGCCAAATAAAAGACACTTAATAAAAGCTTGTTTCCTTCCTTCTTGGTACTTCCCCCTGCCCCCTCCCATCATTTATTTTGAGATTCTACAACTCTTGCTCCTTGTTTTTTTAGGTTTTTGTATCTTTCCTAATTTTTTTCAATGTCCTAATTTTGTTCTAATTTATCACTTGTCTTCTGCACTCACAACTTCAATTGCTCTATTCTAATTTTTAAGTTGTCTGTTACTTTAGTGAGGTCTTTCAACTCCTCTTCTAAGCTATTTGTTTTATAATCTGCTTCCTCCAAAACTTTCATTTAATTTAAAAAAAAATCTCTTGCTTTATTAGAGTCTTTGTGGTTCAGTTTCCCTCCTCCTGTCCCTCTTCTGTTTGTAGGTGTGAAATTATTCTCTTTTTCAAGGGTTCTAATCAATTCAATAATGATTGAATGCCAGTACTGTACAAGGCCTAGTGCCAGGACAAGTGCTGTCCTTGCAATACAATGGACTAACAAAATTATAGTGATTAGTTAAAAGTAGATGTTTAAAGATTACTCAAGAACTTTTAAGGAGTTGGCATGTTGCAAGTAGCAAGAATTCTAGATTTAGAGTCAAGAGGCTTGGGTTCAAGTCTCTGTCTTTCCATGTTAACAATAGTTAAACATGAACAGATCCTGATCCTTTGGTTCCATCTGTAAAATAGATATATTACTTATCTCACAGGGTTGTTATGAAGAGAAAATTAGAAAATTTATGGAAAGCATGTTATAGACTACAAAGAGTTACATACACCTTAACTTTGCTGAGTTCCAATCTTGGATCTCTTTCAGACATCTTAGATGTCCAAGAGACATATTAAACTCAACAAGTCCAGAACTAAACTCATTTTCTTTTCCCCTAAATCCTTCCTTGCTCCTACCTTCCCAATTACTGTTGACGGCCATATCACTCTGCCAGACTGTCAGGTTCACAATGTAGGCATCATCCTGGACCCCTTACAACCTCTATGTCCCCTCCCAGATCCACCTCTTGTCAGAGTCTTTCAACATTACCTTTGCAATATTTCTATATACTCCTTTCTCTCCTCGGAAGTTGCTACTCTTATACTACTACTTATACAGGCCAGCTTATACTTATACACTTATACACTACTCTTATACAGGCCAGCACTACCATCACTTAGCCTACTGCAACATCCTACTGATGAGTTTACCTGCCTCAAGTCTTTCCCCACCCCAATGCATTCTCCATTTAGCCACTAAAGTGATTTTCCTAAAGCAAAGTTCAGATCATGGCATGCCTAACACCACCAACTAATAAACTCCAGAGACTCATTATTTGTCTCCAGGATCAAATACAATAGCCTCTGCTTGCTTGGTGTTCAAAGTCTTTTATAATATAGTTTCCTCCTTAGACTTTCTTATTCTCTCTGTCTCTGTCTCTCTCTCTCTCTTTTTTAGTTTTTGCAAGGCAAATGGGGTTAAGTGGCTTGCCAAAGGCCACACAATTTGGTAATTATTAAGTGTCTGAGACTGGATTTGAACTCAGGTACACCTGACTCCAGGGCCGGTGCTCTATCCACTGTGGCACCTAGCTGCCCCTTACTTTCTTATTCTTATAACTGATGCTCTACCACTATTCTTCTAGCCTCTAGCCTCCTTAATGTTCTTACAACAAAACATCTCATCATTTCCAGGCATTTTCTCTGAATTTCCCCCACTGCTAGAATGTTCTATCTCATCTCCACCTATTAGCGTTCCTAGTTTTCTTTAGATCCTAACAAAATCCTATCTTCTACAGGAAGCCTTTCCCAACCTCTCAATTCTAGTGTTTTCCTCCTCTAATCTATTTCTCATTTATTTTGTCCATAGTTTGTTGTCTTTGCCATTAGATTTTTTTAAAGGTTTTTGCAAGGCATAGGGGGTTAAGTGGCTTGCCCAAGGCCACATAGTTAGGTAATTATTAATTGTCTGAGACCGGATTTGAACCCAGGTACTCCTGACTCCAGGGCTGGTACGGTATCCACTGCGCTACCTAGCCGCCCCTTGCCATTAGATTATGAGTTTCTTTAAGGCAGGAAACTGTCTCTTGATTCTTTTGGGATCTTTGGTGCTTGGCTCATTGTAGACATTTAATGACTTTTTAGGGATTATTATTGACTATTGGTCATCTATTTTATGGAGATTAGAAGCACTAAATCAGAAACACAGGATGGAGAGGGGCTTGCTGGTTAGATACACCACCATAAAAAAAAAATCCAAGATCCAAAACGGGGCAGAAAAACTTTTACAAACAGATATAAGAAATAAAAAAACAGCAGAATGGAGTGATTTGACTCCTTATTCTAAATTAAGTATAGAATAATGGTAAACAAGAAAAGGTTAATGAGTAAAGATGGAATGACCTTAGAATATGAAAAAAATGATGCTCTCCATTTCTCAGATGAAGAAACTGAAACACAAGAACGTTAAGCGATCTGCCCAAGATAACACAGTATCAGAGGCAGGATTTGAATTGTGCTCTTTCTATTATGTCACAATAATTCTTTATGTTCAATGGAGCAGAAAACATAGTACATATTAGAAAAATTTCATCTAAAATGAACAAAAACTTTCATTATTTTAAAATGGGTCAAGTTCAGCTAACTATGTAAGATTTGTTTTATACATTCCATAACCATTAAAGGGTAGAATATTTAATAAATGTCACAATAATAAATATGTCATAATACTTGCAAGATGTGTGGATTTTTCCCCACAAACTAAATTCAGAAAGGTTTCATTTTCATGTTAACCCTATTACAAAGTTGCTATCTTCAGTATAAAAAGAAAGTTTGTATCTTGCTTATTTTTCACATTAAAAAAAAACCAGAATTTAAATAAGCTGGAAAGCAAAAGTATTTTTCAATTTCTGAGTTGAGTGCAATGTAAGTCATTTTTAAACAAGTAGTATTTAAAACTTCCTAAACCTAAAAGAACATGTGAAAGTTAAGAACAAAAACAAAAAAAGATTTTTCAAATTTAAAAATCTTCACAGTAAAAGTCATTGATCATCCTTAAGACTCCAAATGCTTTTCAAGAACAAAAATAGTAGTGCCACTTCAAAGTTTTATATTTATTTGTATTTTAATCTGTAGACAAAGTAGGCATGTTTATGAAACACAATTCTCTAATGTCTTTGAAAATTAGCTTCTGAAATATGTTCAAGGAAATAAAAATTCCTAAAGATCATTTTTAGATTCTGCTCAAAAAACTTTACTCAGTTATTTCTATGGACACATACTGAATATTTATGAATGGGTTTTCCACTAAAATTTAACTCTTTCAATCATTCTTAAAATTCAAAGAATCAGCTAACTCTATTACCTTAAATTACTGCTCTTTTAAAATTCAAATATCCAGAAAATAGGAGAATGAAATAAATGATAAAAAGACCACAACAAAATACTTATAACAACATGAACCAGAGAAATTTTGTATATATTTAATAAAATTAATAACTAAAATATGCAGAAAGAAGTGATCCACATAGAAAAATCCATGTAAGAAAAATAATTTCCTGTATCCATTTTTAGTTTTAAAAGTAAAACTTTAAATAATTCTAAAGACCTTGTGTTGGAAAATATCATCCACATCCAGAGAAGGAACTATGAAGTCTAAATGCAGACCAAAGCTTACAATTTTAAATTTTTTAAAATTTATGTTTGTTTTTTTGTCCTCATGGATTTTTTATTTTTTGTTTTGGTTCTTCTTTCACAACATGATTAATATGGAAATATGTTTGACATAGTTACACACACACACACACACGTATATATATATATGAAACATTAGAATGCTCTGTCAAGGGGGGAGGGAAAATAAGGCAGGAGAAAAATGTGTAACTCAAAATCTCACAAAAAAGGTTAGTAAGAACTATCTTTACCTGTAATTAGAAAAATAAAATTGATTTAAAATTTTTTTAAAAAGTAATACTTTAAAACTACTGTTCTGAATTTTGCTATGTAACTTTTAGATCATTCATAATGTAATATATACTACAAAAATTAAAGAGAGGCACCTAAGTGACAGTTAGTACAGGATAATTACATTATAAAATTCTCTCATCTATCAGCATGCTTAGTTAACAGATCAAGTAGATATAAATGCAAAGGACAGTAGACAAATCTACTCCAAGGATCCAAAAGTATTATTTTGAGAAAAGACTATGCCTGAAAGATAAGAAATTACATTTCTACCAAGTATTTTACAATCTTTTTTTCTTATTCTTTAAAAAAAAATTCCTGAAAGCCTCCAATTAAAAAATTTTAAATACTGCTGCCAGATGGCTTCTTAATCAAATCCCAATTCTATTGGAAATGACAGAATGTAAAAAATGCAGTACTGAAAGACAAATTTTAAAAAGCTCTGTTTTAAAAATACAAGTAAAATTTTCTTCGCAATGTACACAAACTATAGTCTTAAGTTTATAAACCAGAAAGAATCAAAAGCTGATATTAATGTTATACCCCTCAAAATGCAGCTCTTCTTATTTAAAATATGGTAATCTGTAGATATGACAACTTTAATATTATTGTTCTAAGATGAAAACCAGTTGAGAAGTACTTCATTTCTCAGTTTACATTAAAACTGGTAAATCTGTAGCTTTTATTCTCAATCAGGGCATCTATTCATAACAATTATATTCCATCCTCTGACTGTTCCCTCACTGTGGATCCACTGACAGAATTCAATGGAAATGTTAATTACACTTCTTCTGAAGTCTTAGAACTTTCACATACTGTGGTTGTTAAGTTTTCTATTTTTCTCATTCAACTGGCACTAAAAGGCACAAAACTACTTTAAGATTTTCATCATCAGGACATTCCAATCTGTCACATTTACTAAATACTAAGGTAATCCTCATTAACTCACTGCTGACTAAACAACCTATCAAACTCCATTATGAGTAGTTTTTTATTTTATTTTTTCCTCTATCTAGGTTAATAGTCCACCTGTTGAACCAGGATGTAAAATGTATGACCAGCTATCAGTACTGTCATTGGTACATATTTCAATGACTGCTTTCTATCAAACCGATAAATGTACAGTGAGCTTCCTGCTATATACAAATGTATCATGTAACTATAGCAACTAAATCAATAAAGAGCAACATCAGCTCCAAAATTATCTGTCAGTCAACAGAACAATGGATTTCAAAGAAAGCTTTTTACAAGTATATTCTAACATCATGTTTTAAATTCTTTTCTGATTGAGATATTTCAATATAGTCCTAGTTTCTGCTTAATATTCAGAGAATATATAATATATGTAGTTTGTAAACAAGTAAATAGACAATTATCAAGAGAAATTTTTTGATATTTTTATAACTTTTTTAATCAACTGACTGAACAATTAACTTATTTATCACTAAATCATTTGTAACTTGCCTTTCTTCAAGTTTCAGCACAGCTACTGCATTCTACACGAAGCCTTTCCTAATTCCCTTTTATTAGCACTCTTTCCTTCCTCAAACAGTCATGTATATTACATATGTTTATAGGTTTGTAAAATGTAAATTTCTTAAAGACAGGAATTGTTTTTCATTGGTCTTGTATCTTTAGTGACAACTGTTTATTGTTTTAAATAAATCTCTACACCATTAACCTGCATTCTTGAATTTAATGTTTTTTTTCTTTCCAAATAGAAGCATATTTAAGAGTATGAAAATAGATTTTTTTAAAAGACAGAAGAAAATGTACAAAGGACAAAGATTAGAGTGAAAAATATGAACTATATTTGGAGATTTATCTATACAAATTAGATAATTTTTACTGAATTTAGTCAAAATTTCTAACTATTTTGATGTTACTATTGGGTGCTTTAGTATGTGTTTTTTTTTACTAGTATTTTTGTCACTATCTCTTTTAACTGCTGATCCCCATCCAGTCCCACACCCCACTCACTGGCTCACAGATCTCACGTGATTAATTTCTTTGATTTTTAAATTTCCTTTTGAGAATTTATACTAGTTATGCCTCTATTAGGAAGCAATGCATGATAGTGGGAAGTCCTAGAATATGAGAATCTGGGTTCATATATTGACTGTTACACTTATTACTATATGATCTTGATCAAGTCCTATATGATCTTGATCAAGTTTTATCATCAGTAAAATAAGATTTTTGGATGAGATGGCCTCTCACATTCCTTCAGTTTTGCATCTCCTGCTGTTTTTAAAGGATGATATTCAGAAAGTAGGCACTCTTGTGAGTTATCATCTTAAAACTTGTTATTTATCAACATGTAGGAATTTACCATTCAATTTCAATATTATGTAAGTAACTGAATTGCTGAGCAAAATCTGGATCAAAATATATAAAGAGGATGAAAAAATATTTCTCATTTGACTTCAGGTTTCTTCCATTGCCAAACTGGATTTAAATAATACATTTCTTATACCATTAAGGAAATTATTCCCTTAATAGCTGCCTTCTGATTTGAAGCTGGAAGCTCTCTGATCAGAGGTGGTTATGGAATAAGTGTGAAAAAAATATCTAGTCTAGTTACTAAAATCAAGGAAGTATGATAGGGAAATTAGAGAAGATACACTTCCCTTTCTAACTACCCCTAAATAACAAATCTAAACATTTCAACTTCTGGAATTAGCTGGCCTAGTTCTCTTTTGGATGAAAATTCATGCTCTGTGGAGCGTTTGTTGTAAAGAAAATTAGTTGGAAATTAGTGAATTATAAATTAAATCATTTTTTCAAGTCCTTTTCATAGTTTTCCTTCTTTGAAATTATCTGTAGAAAATGTAAAGTGAAATACTGAGGAATTTTAAAGAATAAACTGCATGGGGTAATGCAGCAGCTTCACTAATGAGCTCATGACTGCAAAGTCACATGGTCTACTATATCTAGCTAGCAGCCTTGCTCCACTATTCACTCAGGTTATCTCACATACCCATCAATCATGACAGCACAGATCCCCCTTCTGACTCTAGCTTTAGGAGCTACTGGTATGGCTACTGACAAGTGGAGCCTATGACTCTGCTCAGTTTCTGTGTGACATCCAAAGTACCCCTCCAATACCTCACTTTACCATTCCTCCTCTGTGAAGAGTCCTATTTCTGTATTTGATAAAGTATAAGGATAAGGAATAGATGTGTGATTCTAATGATGTGAGGAACTCCCAGATAAGGAACTCTTTCAATCAGTGAAGGTTGGTACTGCAATGTTTAGAGCAGAGGTGTCAAACAAACAGCCCTGTGATGGGAAAATGTTTTAATAAAATAAATTAAAATACAATAAAACACAATGTTAATTTGTGGTTTTCTCTTATGTCTATTTGAGTTTGGGCCTCTAGGGCTAGAGCACAGAGAGGTGAAGTGAGTGACTTGTAGGCCTGACCTGCAGCTTGAGCTCGATTGGAGGTCAATTCTTTAACCCATTGCACTTTTAGATTCAAGGAACTGGATGCTGATGCTGGGGATAGAATGATAAAATGAAAACCAGGTCCTACACACAAAGATCTTACACAAACACCCAAGTACATGATTCAAAGAGGAAGAGTATTAATTATTAGGAGGATCATCACAAAGCCCTGGAGGTGGCATGGGATCTGATTCATTTTTTTGTTTGTTTGTTTTTTTGCAAGGCAATGGGATTAAGTGACTTGCCCAAGGCTACACAGCTAGGTAATTATTAAGTGTCTGAGGCCGGATTTGAACTCAGGTCCTCCTGACTCCAGGGCTGGTACTCCATCCACTGTGCCACCTAGCCACCCCAGGATCTGATTCTTGAAGGGAGCCAGGGTCACCAAGAAACTGAGTTAAGAACAAAGTACATTTAAAAAGTAAGGATCAGCCTGGTCAGAGTGGGTGACTATTGTTAAATACAAGCTTTAGGGTTTCCAAAAGTTTAAAAGCACTAGTTCACTGGAATTCATTGGAAACATTAATGCAGACCTGGAATTTACGTAATCTTTTTGGTGTTAAGGACCCCTTTAGCAATCTGGGAAAACCTTCAGATGCCTTTGTAGAATAACATTTGCGAATGCATCAAATACAGAGGACTAAAAAGAAAACAAATTATATTAGTTATTAAAATTTAAAAAAACTAACAAGTTTAGGGTCCCAAATTAAGAACTTCCATTTGACCATATATTGGTTATAGTCATAACCTTAGGCATAACCCTTCATTTCATGATCCCTTACTTTTTTTCCCCACTGATAAAATTAGGATAAAAATCACCCATAGATCATGTTTAATTTTTAAAAATACTATTAAGACTACACAAAAAAGTCATAATAAGTGATGTAAGAAGTTATTCAACATATTTTCAATACATCTCATAAATGAAAATCAGTAGGACTTTAGTAGTTTAAAAATAGTTTTAAAGATCATCAGCCATAATTTCTATTATTCTGCCAGAAAATCAGAATGCTAAGAAAATAAATTTTCATGCTAGAATGATTAAAAATAAATTAATTTTCATGTTTCATAAAGCAAGAAGCTGAGAGTTAGGTTTATACAACAAAATTTAATGCCTAAGTTTGACTGAAGAGAAATAGTCAAAATTTAGAATGGTGAAGTTATATAAACCCAATAAAACAAAGTTCCTATTTATCAGGAGTTACCAAAACAAAATAAAATTTAAAAAAAATTGAATGAACAATAAAATTATTTGGAAAACTGTCATAGAATTCCTATCCCTTGTTTCCTCTCCTGACATGGAGACAGCTGTTTATTATTAACAAAGCCTGGTATCTAATCTAACTCTCCACTTATTCAGAATAGAGAAATCTGAATATTATGGGATTACTTAATTTTACTTTCACCATCTTCTTCTACAAACCTTAATAAAAAGTATTTCATCATGAAAAATTTCCTATTTCACGAGATGTTATCTGTGGGGGAAATTTTAAAATATAATCTCCCCACTCCCAAATTATCAAATTTTAGATTCCATTCTGATGACAAGTAATTATTTTAAAAGAATTTATTCAAAAATAATAGTTATAGATTAATAGTTTAATTTGTTCTATAAATATGGTCATATGTTAATATATTTAAGATATACATTCTCAATATAATGTGTTAGATAATCCTAGAAGCATTTTGGAAATAAGCATTCCCCAAGTTATGAATGGTTAGGGGACTAAAACTTAATTTGTAAATCTATTATTTTTGAATATTGAACACATTTTCCTACATTGTTTTTCCTAATTAGTGGGTAGCCGCTTATGAGCAATGAACTTTAACATTAATACTACTAGCATGAATTTGAGTCTTGAGAGCAAGGATTTCAGAGAATATGTACACAGGCAGGGATTTGAGGGAATGGCAGCAATGACAAAAGCAGTAAGAGAGTAGTAAAAGAATACCTAGAAAGAATAGTAAGAAAGGAGAAAGAGAGGAAGAATCCTTTCCACTTTCTAAGCACTGGTTTAGCTTAGAACAAAACTTAGAAAACAGGTAAAATTTTCTCTCTGATTTTATCTCAACTTTCTTTTTCTATCTTCTACCATTCTATAATTCCTCATGTTTTTTTTTCCTCTTGGACACTTTTATTGGTGAGAAATTAAGTGAGGTAAGGGGATAGAAACAGTGAATAGACCTGGTTTTCTCTCATGGTGGGGGAAAGGGAAGCAAAGTTATCCACACAGCTCTCCCCAAAGAATCTCTTGAACCCAGAAATGGCAGCAGTACAGAGGTAGTGCTAGAGCAGCTGAAGACCTGTAAAGAGAACAACCTATTAGAGCCTTCTAAAAAAGAGAAGACCTCTAATCACAATGAGCACTAGATAGAAAACAGAATCTGAGTTGAATAAGAGACAGTGTCCCATGTTGAAGAGAAGCAAAAAAGACTTTTACCATTTTATACATACATATATATAGACATAACATATAAAACACACACACACACACACACACACAAAGAAATAATACACGTTTATATACCAACTACTGTCAAAGCCTGAGAGCAGCAGGAATACCAGCACCTCCTCCAGGACTACCAGTTTTAATTGATAGAACCTGGATTTAATTTACTAAGTAGAAAATCATGATAGATTTTTAAGCCATGATAAAAATGGTATTTGAAGAAGCTTTACAAAGAATAGGATATCATAGAACTCAAGGAGATCTATGAAGTCAAATAATCTAAACTTTTCAGTTTATAGATGAAGAAACTGAGGCCTAGAGAGAGTAAGTGACTTGTTCAAGGTCACTGAAGAACTAAGTTGCAGAACTGTGCTAGAAGAAATGACAAGCAATGATTTCAGAAAAACCTGGAAAGACATGAACTGATGTAGAATTAATTGAAGAGAACAAGAAGAATGTTGTACACAGTAACAGCAATACTGTATGATGAACAACTGAATGACTTAGCTATTCTCAGGACAATGATACAAGACAACCTAAAAGGACTCATGATGAAAAAATCTTAGCCACTTCCAGATAAATAACTGCTTGTACGTGAACAGAGACCAAAGCATACTATTTTTCAGTTTCTTTCTTTTTGGTTCAAGTTTTCATCCACAAAATGACTAATATGGAAATATGTTTTATATAATTGCACATGCATAACCTATATCAAGCTGAAGGGGAGGGAATGAGGAAGAAAGGGGGGGGAGAAAGGGAAGATAGGGGAAAAGGGATGAAATTTGGAATTCAAATTAAAAAAATAAAAATTGTTTATTTAAAAAAAGAAGTTGCAGAGGTAGAATTTGAATTCAAGTTTTTAGCAATCAATGCCCCACTCTTTCCATATACCATGCTACCTCTTATATAGATTGAAAAAAGAAGATATTAAAGATGCCAATTATGAGGTTACTGAGAATAATCCAACCATGGCTAGGGTCTGATGTTATAAATTATGTTGTGTTTATTTTTGTATTTATTAATGGATGCAAACTATTACCCCTGAAAATAATTTTAAGTTCCTTGAGGATTATGATTGTTTAATTTGTCTTTGTCTCCCCAACATATGCCTCTTGAACAAACTATTAAACATTGTCAACAATTAAAAAAGTAATGACACAATTATTTTTTAAAAGTGCAGGGAATTTTGCTATCCATAACAGCTAGCAATTGTAAATAAGGAGCTTTGTGAAGATTAGGATCCATCCACAGAGAACAAAATTGGAAACATTTAAATACCAGAGTAAGATATATGGTAGAATTTTCTGATTGTAAATGACAAGCACAGCAATAAACTAAAAAGAAAGTTGTATAATTTTTCTTTGCTAGATATCTTTAAGAATATAGCTTGATACTCTTTTGGTTTAGTTACACAATTAAGTAACAGAGAAGGTCAGACTATTCTGAGACCTTTGTAATTTAATAATTCTACTTTTTCTTCCAAACTGAAAATACTATTCATTATAGTTTGAATACTTTTAATTTACATGTAAATTTCATACCTAGTATTTTTTCCCCTGTGAGGTACTGGTCACATATGCTTGAATCAAACCCCTTTATATAAAGTTAAGCACAAAATTGAAAGATATCATGTAACTATGTTAATAATATTGTATATAAAAAATGGAAAAAAATTTAAGTAAAAGATGCCATGATGAAAAATTACATACTTTCTACTATCCTAAAATTTCTCATCAGAGCAAATTGTTAAATTTATGAGTCTATTGAAGAATGAAATGGTCATATTATTACCTAATGAAGCCATAAAATGTGTGAAGCCCTATTCTTCTAAATCATTTGGTTACTAATGTACTTATGTTACAAAGAAGATCCAGAGCAACTTAAATACCAACAAAAACTCCAATACAAGGAAATTTTAAAATACATGTTCGAATGCTTGGATAAAATGAGTCATATCCTTCAGAGGTCAAGTATTATTGTATATAGTGGTTTAATTGCATCAAGAGGCTTTTTGAACTGGAATTTAAAGAGTGGATTAACACAACAAATACAACATTATCTTGAAGATTCAACATAACTCCTATAAAACTAATAAATACGTAATCAAAAGGAAGAAAGAACTAGGTTTCCTTACCTGTTGTGTTCCATCCCCACTTACAATAGGTGCAGGTAGAAGAGGAATATCACTACTTAAAATCTGAGTTGTGTCCAAGAGCGGTGGATGCTCTGCCATTATTGGTAAAACATTAATATACTGGATGCTCTCCAATTCTGAAAAACAAAAAGTGATTTGTGTTTACATCCTTAAAACAATCAGGCACATTAAAATATGAGAATCATTTCAACTATTAACCTGAGGAGTTATATTTTTCAACTGAAATGTAGTATACTATGTAAACCATACTAAAATAATTAAATTAAAATGTATTTTAAAATACTAAAACAAGTAGGAGGGGAAGTATAATGGGGGAACAGATGAAAAATAGAAAAGATAATGTAAAACTTATGTGAGGAAAAAACTGGGAAAAACACAGATTAAATCATACACTTTGGTGTATTTTAAAAACTGGTAATGCAGAGAGCAAATTTAGATTAAAACTTGAAAGAAGGGAATATATAGTGCCTAATATGTGCAAGGCTCTGTATTAAAAAGCACTTTACAAATATTAACTCATTTGATCCTCACAACAACCTTGAGAGGTATTATTATTGTCCTGATTTTTTACAATTATGAAAACTGATGCAGACACAGGTCAGACAGTTAAAGTGACTGAGGTGGAATCTGAACTTGGTACTTTCTGACTTTTGGCCTACTACTCTAACCATTGAATCACTCATCTATATCACAAAAGCTATGTTCTATTCTATTTGAGCATCCATTTTTAAAAAATTTTATTTAAGGCAAAGGAGTTAAGGAGTTAAGTTAAGGTCACATAGCTAGGTAATTATTAAGTGTCTGAGGCTGGATTTGAACTCAAGTCCTCCTGAGGGCCAGTGCTCTATCCACTGTGCCACCTAGCTGCCCCCCATTATTTTTTTAAAAATTTTATTTCATTAAACATTTCCCAATTACATGTAAAAAATTTTTTAACACTAAATTAAAAAAATTTCAAGTTCTAAATTTCATTGCCCCATTTCTCTCCTTCCTCCTTGAGAAGCAATATAGTATAGAATTATACATGTGTAACCACACAAAACATATTTCTATGTAATTTGCAAAAGATAAACAGAAAATTAAAAAAACAAAAACAAAGTTTTAAAAAAGTATGCTTCAGTCAGCATTCAGATTTCATCAGTTCTCCCTCTGGAGGTGGATAGCATTTTTTCATCATGGATGCTTTGGAAATCTCTTGGCTCATTCTCTTGATCAGAATAGCTAAGTCTTTCCTAGTTATTCATCATACAATACTGCCTTATTTTGTACAATGTATTCCTGGTTCTACTCATTCTACTTCAGTTAATATGTTTTTCTGAAACCATTCTGTTTTTCATTTCTTATAGTGCAATAATATTACATCACAATCATATACAACAACTCATTTAAGCATTCTCAAATTGATGGGCATTCCCTAGGTATTTTTTTTAATAAATTGAATTCAGTTCTCTATATAGTTGATAAATGAAACCTTTATCAAAAAACTTATAAAATTCCTGGCTTTCCTGTTTTCCTTTTAATTTTGACAAAGGTTTTTTAATTTCATGTAATCAAAATTATCCCATAATGTTCCTTCTCTTCTTATCCATAGATCTGACAGGTATGTTTTCCCATGTTCATCTAATTTACTTATGCCATCACCATTTATGTCTAAGTCATTTTTTCATTTTGACCTTATCTTAGAATACATGGTGAGATGTTAGTCTACAACTAGCTTCTGCCAAGCTGCTTTTCAGTTTTCCCAGACATTTTTGTCAAATAATGAGTTCTTACCCACAAAGCTTGAATCTTCAAATTTATCAAATGTTAGATTACTAAAGTCATTTACTATTCTGTATTGTGTGCCTATTCTATTTCACTGATCCACTACTCTATTTGTTAGTATTAGATTGTTTTTGATGATTATTACTTTATAATTTAGTTTG